>NC_088424.1:46809918-47079918 GCF_034236695.1 Oncorhynchus nerka | reverse complement strand
CCCCTAGAAAACTGGCCCATTATATTCCAAAGCCCCTGTTTCCCTAGAAACTGGCCCATTACATTCCAAAGCCCCTGTTTCCCAAGAAAACTGGCCCATTATATTCCAAAGCCCCTGTTCCCCTAGAAAACTGGCCCATTATATTCCAAAGCCCCTGTTCCCCTAGAAAACTGGCCCATTATATTCCAAAGCCCCTGTTTCCCTAGAAAACTGGCCCATTATATTCCAAAGCCCCTGTTCCCCTAGAAAACTGGCCCATTATATTCCAAAGCCCCTGTTCCCCTAGAAAACCTGCCCATTATGTTCCAAAGCCCCTGTTCCCCTAGAAAACTGGCCCATTATATTCCAAAGCCCCTGTTCCCCTAGAAAACTGGCCCATTATATTCCAAAGCCCCTGTTTCCCTAGAAAACTGGCCCATTATATTCCAAAGCCCCTGTTCCCCTAGAAAACTGGCCCATTATATTCCAAAGCCCCTGTTCCCCTAGAAAACCTGCCCATTATATTCCAAAGCACCTGTTTCCCTAGAAAACCTGCCCATTATATTCCAAAGCCCCTGTTCCCCTAGAAAACTGGCCCATTATGTTCCAAAGCCCCTGTGGTGTTCAGGGATAGACCGAGGTATGAAGAGAGAAATGCCATTTAAACACTGTGAACACGAAAGATGCAGAGAGCCCTGTACATTTAGTGAGCTTTACTTTCTTTGACAATTAGATTCCGGTCTGTGATACAGAAGTCCCCTGTACATCGTTGTTACTGAGTTTCTACGGTAACAGAGCAGGAATACGTTACGAAAGGGCATCCTCTTTATTCACTATTTAGTGCACAACGGAGAAGAGGCGTATAGTTAGTTTTTCCCAGTTTGCTTCTGTCTGCCAGGTGCTTCAGCGTCATAATAATGATTGCCAGTCATGAGCAACCCTACATAACACGTAAAACATTCAGTAAAAAAAAAGAAAGAGGTTTTCATCAGCTTGATCAACAAGATGTTTTTATGACAATTTCCCAGCTGTTCGCTGCTGGAGACTTGCTAACTAACTATCGTTCTGACAGTTTGGATCCAATCAGGAAACGTTTTATATAGACCGGAGATGGAGGTAGCTGATTTTTTTTTTTTCACACAGTTATATTGGTTGACAAAAAAAAAACGATACGTGTTTTTCATATTTCACATTTCATATTTTTTATTTGATCCAATATGGAAATCATCCTATCTCAAGGAAGTGCCTGAAGTAAACATGTTCCTAACATAGTGCATGTTGTTCAGTTGTCTCAGGTTGGAATATCCTAATATATATACTGAGTGGACAAAACATTAGGAACACCTGCTCCTTCCATGACAAAATCAAAATGAAATCAAATTGTATTAGTCATATGTGCCGAATACAACAGGTATAACCTGTGAACGGTAAGTTAATGTAAAATCCTCTTCATGCAAATCACAGGGATCTGGGCCTGTTACCGAGAAAGCAGTATATTGTTCGCGTCGGGCTCGTCAGGCTCGTTAAAGGGGAAAAAAGGATTCTGCCAGTCTGTGGTGAGTAATCGCAGTCCTGATGTACAGAAGTTATTTTTGGAGGATACAGGTTAAAGAAGGATTTTTAAGCCTTGAGACAATTGAGACATGGATTGTGTATGTGTGCCATTCAGAAGGTGAACGGGCAATATTTAAGTCCCTTTGAACGAGGTGTGGTAGTAGGTGCCAGGTGCACCGGTGTGAATACTGCTGGGTTTTTAAGCTCAACCGTGTCCAGTGTGTATCAAGAATGGTCCACCACCCAAAGGACATCCAGCCAACTTGACACAACTGTGGAAAGTGTTGGATTCAACATGGGCCAGCTTTAGACACCTTGTAGAGTCCATGCCCCGCCAAATTAAGGATTGGGGGAAGGGGGAAACTAGCTAAACTTGGCTTTTGGCCAGGATTAATATTCTGTATTTTAGGCTTTAATTTAAAACCCTTCTACTTAGTTTCCTAGCCTGGTCCCAGACATGTCTGGTATGACAATAAGTCACAGAGTTGGTTTGATAGCCTGAGTTCCAGTCTGTTTGTGCTATTTGTTTCCTACTGCTTGGTCTGTTATGGTTAACAGGATCATGATGGTTTAAATAGCTTTCAGACAGACTGGACCTCTCTACTATGTGATGGCTGTTCGACGTTCTCAAGAGGAGAGGGAGAAGCAGAGCTGAGAGGAGAGGGAGAAGAGGAGAGGGAGTGGGAGAGAAGAGGAGAGGAGAGGGAGAAGAGGAGAGGGAGTGGGAGAGAAGAGGAGAGGGAGGGCGAGAGCAGAAGAGAAGGAGGGCGAGAGGAGAGGAGAGGGAGAAGAGGAGAGGGAGTGGGAGAGAAGGGGAGAGGGAGGGCGAGAGGAGAGGAGAGGGAGAAGAGGAGAGGGAGTGGGAGAGAAGAGGAGAGGGAGGGCGAGAGGAGAAGAGAAGGAGGGCGAGAGGAGAGGGAGAAGAGGAGAGGGAGTGGGAGAAGGGGAGAGGGAGGGCGAGAGGAGAGGAGAGGGAGAAGAGGAGAGGGAGTGGGAGAGAAGAGGAGAGGGAGGGCGAGAGGAGAGGGAGTGGGAGAGAAGAGGAGAGGGAGGGCGAGAGGAGAGGGAGTGGGAGAGAAGAGGAGAGGGAGGGCGAGAGGAGAGGGAGTGGGAGAGAAAAGAGGAGAGGGAGTAGAGAGAGATAGCGAGTAAGAGAGGAGAGGGGGAGAGACAGAGAGTGAGAGAGAGGGAGTGAGTGAGAGAGATAGAGGAGAGGGGAAGAGAGGCAGAAGGCGTATATGCAGAGACAGAGAGAGAGAGAGAGAGAGAGCAGAGACAGAGAAGAAAGGCAGAGAGAGAGTGTGGAAACCTACCAAAAATCTGTCAGGCAACAACAAATTCAATCCCTTATAGACAACTTCGTGGACAAAACATTCCACTGTAATAGTGAAGGTGTAATCTTGGCAGTAGAAAACCTAAACAGTATATTTGACATCTCAGCTTCCCTATCAAATCTAAAACTGTCAAACAGAAAACCAAAGAAAATTAACAACAATGACAAATGGTTTGATGAAGAATGCAAAAACTTAAGAAAGAAACTGAAACTATCCTACCAAAAAACATAGAGACCCAGAAAACCTGAGTCTACGCCTTCACTATGGTGAATCGCTAAAACAATACAGAAATACACTACGGAAAAAGAAGGAACAGCACGTCAGAAATCAGCTCAATGTAATTGAAAAATCCATAGACTCAAACCACTTCTGGGAAAATTGGAAAACACTAAGCAAACAACAACACAAAGAGTCATCTATCCAAAATACAAGTCTTAGAATCTATAATCTTAAGAATCTTAATAATCTAAACTATTAAGACTACCAGAACCCAATAGATTTTCCAATTACATTGAATGAACTATAGGAAAAAATACACACCCTCCAACCCAAAAAGTCCTGTGGTGTTGATTATGAAATATACAGACAACAAATTCCAATTGGCTATACTTAAAACCTCTTGCTTCTACTTGGGACGCTTGCGTCCCAACTAGAGCTCTGGAAATGCAAATGCGCTACGCTAAATGCTAATAGTATTAGTTAAAACTCAAAAGTTCATTAAAATACACATGCAGGGTATCAAATTAAAGCTACACTCGTTGTGAATCCAGGCAACAAGTCAGATTTTTAAAATGCTTTTCGGCGACAGCATGAGAAGCTATTATCTGATAGCATGTACCAATACACTACAACACAAAAGCACAGCAGGGGACGTAAACAAAATAATTAGCATTTCGGCGTTACACAAACCGCACAATAAAATAGAAAACAGTCATTACCTTTCACCATCTTCTTTGTTGGCACTCCTAGATGTCCCATAAACACTATTGGGTCTTTATTTCGATTAAATCGGGCCATATAAAGCCAAGATATCGTTATATGTAGACTGTGTGATAAACGAAAAAAACAGCGATTTCACAACGTAACGTCATTTTTTAAAATTCAAAAAGTAGACGATAAACTTTCACAAAACACTTCGAAATACGTTTGTAATGCTACTTTAGGTATTAGTAAACGTTAATAAGCGATAAAAATCATCCGTAGGCGATGTAAAAATCATTAGCTGTCGTCTTGGAAAAAATTTCACGAGAGAGCTCTTCCGGAATGATCTGGGCGGAGACTGGAGGTAAGTGGTGCCCCTGTTTCGGTTCAACCAAGAATCAAAGATGATTCAATTCACAAGACTCTAGACAACATGGGGATGCTGTGGGAGTTGAATGCTCGGTCTTATCTAATTCGGCTCACTGTTAACAATTGCTGGAAGTGGCGCAAGGATATTTATTTCCATTTTCTGTGATCAGGTTTTCCTGCACTTTCCGATGTAACGTACGTTATGTTATAGCCACAGTCGTGATTTAACCAGTTTTAAAAACGTCCGAGGGTTTCCTATCCACACATTCTAACCATATGAACGTACTATATTCCTGGCATGAGTAGCAGGGCGCTGAAATGTTGCGCGATTTTAAACAAAATGTTCAAAAAAGTAGAGGGTAGGAGCAACTAGTTAAACTCTTTAACATCATCCTTAGCTCTGGCATCTTCCCCAATGTTTTGAACCAAGGACTGAGCACCCCAATCCACAAAGTGGAGACAAATTTGACCCCAATAAATACCGTGGGAAATGCGTCAACATCAACCTTGGAAAAATCCTCTGCATTATCATTAACAGCAGACTCGAACATTTCCTCAGTGAAAACAATGTACTGAGCAATTGTCAAATTGTCTTTTTACCAAATTACCACGTGTTCAACCTGCACACCCTAATTGACAAACAAACAAAACAAAACAAAGACAAAATGTTCTCATGCTTTGTTGATTTCAAAAAAGCCTTTGACTCAATTTGGCATGAGGGTCTGCTATACAAATTGATTGAAAGGGGGAAAACATAAGACATTATAAAATTCATGTACACAAACTACAAGTGTGTGGTTAAAATTGGCAAAAAAACAAACACGTTTCTTTCCACGGGGCTATGGGGTGAGACAGGGATGCAGCTTAAGCCCCACCTTCTTTAACATATATGTCAATGAATTGGTGAGGGCACTAGGACAGTCTGCAGCACCCGGCCTCACCCTAGTAGAATCTGAAGTCAAATGTCTACTGATTGCTGATGATCTGGTGCTTCTGTCACAAACCAAGGAGGGTTTACAGCACAACCTAGATCTTCTGCACATATTCTGTCAGAACTGGGGCCTGACAATACATCTCAGTAAGGCAAACATAATGGTGTTCCAAAAAAGGTCCAGTTGACAGAACCACAAATACAATTTCCATCTAGACACTGTTGCCCTAGAGCACACAAAAATCTATACATACCTCAGCCTAAACCTCAGCGACACAGGTAAATCGCACAAAGCTGTGAATGATCTGAGAGACAAGGCAAGAAGGGCCTTCTATGCCATCAAAATGAACATCAAATTTGACATACCAATTAGAATCTGGAAAAAAATACTTGAATCAGTTAAAGAGCCCATTGCCCTTTAGGGTTGTGAGGTCTGGGGTCTGCTCACCAATCAATAATTCACAAAATGGGACAAGCACCAAATTGAGACTCTGTATACAGAATTATGCAAAAATATCCTCAGTGTACAACGTAAAACAACAAATAATGCATGTAGAGCAGAATTAGGCCAATACCCGCTAATTTTCAAAATCCAGAAAAGAGCTGTTAAATTCTACAACCACGTAAAAGGAAGTGATTCCCAAACCTTACATAACAAAGCCATCACCTACAGAGAGATTAACCTGGACCCCTAAGAATGCTGGTCTTTGGGCTCTGTTCACAAACACAAACAGACCTCACAGAGCCCCAGTACAGCCCCATTACAGCAACACAATTAGACCCAACCAAATCATGGGAAAACAAAAAGATAATTACTTGACACATTGGAAATAATTTACGAAAAAACTACGCAAACTAGAATGTTTTTTGGCCCTAAACAGAGAGTACACAGTGGCAGAATACCAGACCACTGTGACTGACCCAAACTTTGGAATACTTTGACTATGTACAGACTCAGTGAGCACAGCCTTGATTTTGAGAAAGACCATAGTAGGCAGACCTGGCTCTCAAGAGAAGACAGGCTATGTGCACACTGCCCACAAAATGAGGTGAAAACTGAGCTGCACTTCCTAACCTCCTGCCAAATGTATGACAATATTAGACACACATATTTCCCTCAGATTACACAGATCCATAAAGAATTCGAAAACAAACTGAATTTTAGATAGATAGATAGATAGATAGATAGATAGATAGATAGATAGATAGATAGATAGATACAGTTGATAGATACAGTAGATGGAGAGATACAGTAGATAGATACTCTATCTATCTCTCGATCTATCTAAACTATACATACCTTGGCCTAAACATCAGCACCACAGGTAACTTCCACAAAGCTATGAATGATCTGAGAGACAAGGCAAGAAGGGCATTCTATGCCATCAAAAGGAACATAAATTTCAACATACCAATTAGGATTTGGCTAAAAATACTGGAATCAGTCATAGAGCCCATTGCCCTTTATGGTGGTGAGGTCTGGGGTCCACTCACCAACCAAGACTTCACAAAATGGGACAAACACCAAATTGAGACTCTGCATGCAGAATTCTGCAAACATATCCTACGTGTACAACGTAGAACACCAAATAATGCATGCAGAGCAGAATTAGGCTTATACCCACTAATGATCAAAATCCAGAAAAGAGACGTTAAATTCTATAACCACCTAAAAGGAAGCGATTCCCAAACATTCCATAACAAAGCCATCACCTACAGAGAGATGAACCTGGAGAAGAATCCCCTAAGCAAGCTGGTCCTGGGGCTCTGTTCACAAACACACCCTACAGAGCCCCAGGACAGCAGCACAATTAGACCCAACCAAATCATGAGAAAGCAAAAAGATAATTACTTGACACATTGGAAATAATTAACAAAAAAACAGAGCAAACTAGAATGCTATTTGGCCCTAAACAGAGAGTACACAGTGGCAGAATACCTGTCCACTGTGACTGACCCAAACTTAAGGAAAGGTTTGACTATGTACCGAGTCAGTGAGCATAGCCTTGCTATTGAGAAAGGCCGCCATAGGCAGACATGGCTCTCAAGAGAAGACAGGCTATGTGCTCACTGCCCACAAAATGAGATGGAAACTGAGCTGCACTTCCTAACCTCCTGCCCAATGTATGAGCATATTAGAGAGAGATATTTCCCTCAGATTACACAGATCAACAAAGAATTCGAAAACAATCCCAATTTTGATAAACTCCCATATCTACTGGGTGAAATTCCACAGTGTGCCATCACAACAGCAAGATGTGTGACCTGTTGCCACAAGAAAAGGGCAACCAGTGAAGAACAAACGTGCTTCTACACCTGCATTGCTTGCTGTTTGGGGTTTTAGGCTGGGTTTCTGTACAGCACTTTGAGATATCAGCTGATGTACGAAGGGCTATATAAATACATTTGATTTGATTTGAACAAACAACATTGTAAATACAACCCATACTTATGTTTATTTATTTTCCCTTTTATACTTGAACTATTTGCACATCGATACAACACCATATATCGACAGAATATGACATTTGAAATATCTTTATTATTTTGGAACTTCTGTGAGTGTAGTGTTTACTGTTCCTTTTTATTGATTAATTTCACTTTTGTTTATTATCTACTTCACTAGCTTTGGCTAGTTAAAAATCGTATTTCGGGTTGGTGTGTCCCCCGAGGGACAGTTGAGCTAATGCGATTAGCATGAGATTGTAAGTAACAAGAACGTTTCCCAGGATATAGACATATCTGATAATGGCAGAAAGCTACAATTCTTGTTAATCGAACTGCACTGTCCAATTTACAGTAGCTATTACAGTAAAATAATACCATGCTATTGTTTGAGGAGAGTGCACAGTCTTGAACATGAAAAGTTATTAATAAATACATTTGGCACATTTGGGCAGTCTTGATTCAACATTTTGAACAGAAATGCAACGGTTCATTGGATCACTGCTGCCATCTAGTGGCCAATGTATAAATTGCACAAGCGCTGGAATAATAAATTATCGCTTTTCTCTTGCATCTCAAAGATGATGGTACAAAAAAAAAAAAAAACAGTTGGTCATTTATCAGATCTACTGTGTTATATTCTCCTACATTCCTTTCACATTTCCACAAACTTCAGCGTGTTTCCTTCCCAAATGGTACCAAGAAAATGCATAACCTTGCTTCAGGGCCTGAGCTGCAGGCAGTTAGATTTGGGTATGTCATTTTCGGTGAAAATTGAAAAAAAGGGGCCGATCCTTAAGAGGTTTTTAACATGTTTCCCATGCCAATAAAGCCCTTGAATTTAATTGAGTGGAGAGTGAGGCAGAGACAGAGGGAGAGAGAGCGATACAGAGAGAGAGACAGAGAGAGAAACAGAGAGAGAGAGAGAGATAGAGAGAGAGAGAGAGAGAGAGAGAGAGAGAGAGAGAGAGTGAAAGACCAGATTTTCATCTGCCAGAAGGTCTTGTCCGAATAAAACACAAACAAGCTCAGTGACAAACCATGACAACAGGTGCTATTGTCTGTCTATTGTCTGTCTATTGTCTGCATGATCATCATTTCCACTTTCCAGGTGCATGAAGAGTAAAGGAAACATTCTCTTTTTTTGTAGGACAATCAAAGGGGGATTTTTTAAAATGCTTCTTTATTGTTGAAAGATACCAACGTTTGGCTGTGTATTGCCTTCTTCAGGGTGCTTGTAGCCATAGTTCAGGTGTTTCAGATGAAAATGCTTCTTTATTGTTGAAAGATACCAACGTTTGGCTGTGTATTGCCTTCTTCAGAGTGCTTGTAGCCATAGTTCAGGTGTTTCAGATGAAAATGCTTCTTTATTGTTGAAAGATACCAACGTTTGGCTGTGTGCCTTCTTCAGAGTGCTTGTAGCCATAGTTCAGGTGTTTCAGATGAAAATGCTTCTTTATTGTTGAAAGATACCAACGTTTGGCTGTGTATTGCCTTCTTCAGAGTGCTTGTAGCCATAGTTCAGGTGTTTCAGATGAAAATGATGAAAATGCATAGTTCTCAGATTATTGTTGAAAGATACCAACGTTTGGCTGTGTATTGCCTTCTTCAGGGTGCTTGTAGCCATAGTTCAGGTGTTTCAGATGAAAATGCTTCTTTATTGTTGAAAGATACCAACGTTTGGCTGTGTATTGCCTTCTTCAGAGTGCTTGTAGCCATAGTTCAGGTGTTTCAGATGAAAATGCTTCTTTATTGTTGAAAGATACCAACGTTTGGCTGTGTATTGCCTTCTTCAGAGTGCTTGTAGCCATAGTTCAGGTGTTTCAGATGAAAATGCTTCTTTATTGTTGAAAAAGATACCTTGTAGCCATAGTTCAGGTGTTTCAGATGCTTTATTGTTGAAAGATACCAACGTTTGGCTGTGTATTGCCTTCTTCAGGGTGCTTGTAGCCATAGTTCAGGTGTTTCAGATGAAAATGCTTCTTTATTGTTGAAAGATACCAACGTTTGGCTGTGTATTGCCTTCTTCAGGGTGCTTGTAGCCATAGTTCAGGTGTTTCAGATGAAAATGCTTCTTTATTGTTGAAAGATACCAACGTTTGACTGTGTATTGCCTTCTTCAGAGTGCTTGTAGCCATAGTTCAGGTGTTTCAGACGACTTCCACTGTAAGGGCAGCAGCCAGACTGAGTAGTGAGTAGTTGATGATGTAGAGTGTTACTTCCACAGAGGGAATAAACGAACATCCTAGACGTGTCCGTTTTGTTTTTATTAAAACAGTGGTGGAAAGAGTAAAATCAGTAATATAAACATAATATCTAGTGTCAATAACCCTGTAGTTGTATTAAGCTACGGTTACAAATGACCTTTGCAGTGAAGCAGAGCTTCCTGTGGTTGTGTGTGCATTGCTGTCTGTCTGTCTGTCTGTCTGTCTGTCTGTCTGTCTGTCTGTCTGTCTGTCTGTCTGTCTGTCTGTCTGTCTGTCTGTCTGTCTGTCTGTCTGTCTGTCTGTCTGTGTCTGTGTTTGCGTGCGTGCATGTGTGTGTGTGTGTGACAGACATTCCTTCGCTGTCTGGAACAGTGAGGTGGGGAATAATTCACTGTGTCCCGCAGCCCAGGGGTCTGTTAGTGTGTGTTTGAATTTACGTGTGTGTGTGTTTACGTGTGTGTGTGTGTATGTGTGTGTGTGTTTACGTGTGTATATGTAGCACACCCTGTGAGGTGTGGCTGGCAGAATGCCCACTTTACCCTCCTCTTCCTCTAACCTAGCTGGAGACAGACCATACCCTCATCATAGCCTGGGGGGAGACAGGTGGCCCCATCCAGCAGCTGTCTGGGCTGGCAATGGACTGATTTCACCCACTCAGGTGCTCAGCTACCCCGCTGAACGTGTGCCACTAGCTTTCAGAATTATTTCATAGACAACAAGATTCCTCTCTGGTAGGAAATAGGAGACAAGGGGCCCCATTGGCCTCCTGGTGGGTTGGCTATAGCCTGATTTCAGGTTTCAAAAAACCTCTCAGCTACACTACGCAGTTACCAGGGATAGTTTGTTACTTTAGTTACTTGACACATGAGTAGGCCACTGTTAAAAGTCGCCTGTCAGACACAGGACAGACTGAGTCAACTGTCACATACAGGACAGACTCAGAGTTACCTGTCAGATACAGGACAGACTGAGTCAACTGTCACATACAGGACAGACTCAGAGTTACCTGTCACATACAGGACAGACTCAGAGTTACCTGTCACATACAGGACAGACTCAGAGTTACCTGTCACATACAGGACAGACTCAGAGTTACCTGTCACATACAGGACAGACTCAGAGTTACCTGTCACATACAGGACAGACTGAGTTAACTGTCACATACAGGACAGACTCAGAGTTACCTGTCAGATACAGGACAGACTCAGAGTTACCTGTCACATACAGGACAGACTCAGAGTTACCTGTCAGATACAGGACAGACTGAGTCAACTGTCACATACAGGACAGACTCAGAGTTACCTGTCAGATACAGGACAGACTGAGTCAACTGTCACATACAGGACAGACTCAGAGTTACCTGTCACATACAGGACAGACTCAGAGTTACCTGTCACATACAGGACAGACTGAGTCAACTGTCACACACATGACAGACTCAATAGGACTGGAAGTTGGAAAGGACAATACACACATGGGCACACACACATACAAAGAGTCCCTGCTGCAACCAGACAATGTGAATAGATGATGAAAGTGATGGCAGGTGGACTGGTCTTTGAAGCAGTCAATACATCCTCAGAGACCAGAATCAATCAAACGCCTCTTCCTGTCTCCCAGACAGCTCTCTGAGCTACAAACCGGAATTACACACCTCTTCATGTCTCTCAGACAGCTCTCTGAGCTACAGAGACCGGAATTACACACCTCTTCATGTCTCTCAGACAGCTCTCTGAGCCAAAGAGACCGGAATTAAACGCCTCTTCCTGTCTCTCAGACAGCTCTCTGAGCCACAGAGACCGGAATTAAACGCCTCTTCCTGTCTCCCAGACAGCTCTCTGAGCCAAAGAGACCGGAATTACACACCTCTTCATGTCTCTCAGACAGCTCTCTGAGCCACAGAGACCGGAATTAAACGCCTCTTCCTGTCTCCCAGACAGCTCTCTGAGCCACAGAGACCAGAATCAAATGCCTCTCCATTTCTCTCAGACCGCTCTCTGAGCATCAGAGACCAGAATCAAAAGCCTCTCCATTTCTCCCAGACAGCTCTCTGAGCCACAGAGACCAGTATCAAAAGCCTCTCCATTTCTCCCAGACAGCTCTCTGAGCCACAGAGACCAGTATCAAAAGCCTCTGCATTTCTCTCAGACAGCTCTCTGAGCCACAGAGACCAGTATCAAAAGCCTCTTCAGTTCTCTCAGACAGCTCTCTGAGCTACAGAGACCAGTATCAAAAGCCTCTCCATTTCTCCCAGACAGGTCCCTGAGCATCAGAGACCAGTATCAAAAGCCTCTCCATTTCTCCCAGACAGCTCTCTGAGCCACAGAGACCAGTATCAAAAGCCTCTCCATTTCTCCCAGACAGCTCTCTGAGCCACAGAGACCAGTATCAAAAGCCTCTGCATTTCTCTCAGACAGCTCTCTGAGCCACAGAGACCAGTATCAAAAGCCTCTTCAGTTCTCTCAGACAGCTCTCTGAGCTACAGAGACCAGTATCAAAAGCCTCTCCATTTCTCCCAGACAGGTCCCTGAGCATCAGAGACCAGTATCAAAAGCCTCTCCATTTCTCTCAGACAGCTCTCTGAGCTACAGAGACCAGAATAAACGCCTCTTACTGTCTCCCAGACAGCTATCTGAGCCACAGAGACCAGAATCAAACGCCTCTTACTGTCTCCCAGACAGCTATCTGAGCCACAGAGACCAGGATCAAAAGCCTTTTCATTCCTCTCAGACAGCTCTCTGAGCCACAGAGACCAGTATCAAACGCCTCTCCATGTCTCCCAGACAGCTCTCTGAGCCACAGAGACCAGTATCAAAAGCCTTTTCATTCCTCTCAGACAGCTCTCTGAGCCACAGAGACCAGTATCAAAAGCCTCTCCATTTCTCTCAGACAGCTCTCTGAGAGGGTGATGGGGGTGGATAACTTTAATAAAAAAGAGTTTCAAATGGTTTCTACAGGTTTCCCCATAGGAAAAACATTTTTGGTTTCAGGAAGAAATCTATTGGTTTCCACAAAACATATGTATGTGACTGGTGAAGTAATATATGATTGGTAAAGTTGACTGGTAAAGTTGTATCTGACTGGTAAAGTTGTATCTGATTGGTAAAGTTGTATCTGACTGGTAAAGATGACTGGTAAAGTTGGATCTGACTGGTAAAGATGACTGGTAAAGTTGGATCTCGCAGGTAAAAACTGTATCTGACTGGTAAAGTTGTATCTGACTGGTAAAGTTGACTGGTAAAGTTGTATCTGACTGGTAAAGTTGTATCTGACTGGTAAAGTTGTATCTGACTGGTAAAGTTGTATCTGACTGGTAAAGTTGACTGGTAAAGTTGTATCTGACTGGTAAAGTTGTATCTGACTGGTAAAGATGACTGGTAAAGTTGGATCTGACTGGTAAAGATGACTGGTAAAGTTGGATCTCGCAGGTAAAAACTGTATCTGACTGGTAAAGTTGTATCTGACTGGTAAAGTTGACTGGTAAAGTTGTATCTGACTGGTAAAGTTGTATCTGACTGGTAAAGTTGTATCTGACTGGTAAAGTTGACTGGTAAAGTTGTATCTGACTGGTAAAGTTGACTGGTAAAGTTGTATCTGACTGGTAAAGTTGTATCTCACTGGTAAAATTGACTGATAAAGACTGTATCTGACTGGTAAAGTTGACTGATAAAGACTGTATCTGACTGGTAAAGTTGTATCTGACTGGTAAAGTTGTATCTGACTGGTAAAATCTGACTGGTAAAGTTGTATCTGACTGGTAAAGTTGTATCTGACTGGTAAAGTTGTATCTGACTGGTAAAGTTGACTGGTAAAGTTGACTGGTAAAGTTGTATCTGACTGGTAAAGTTGTATCTGACTGGTAAAGTTGATTGGTAAAGTTGACTGGTAAAGTTGACTGGTAAAGTTGTATCTGACTGGTAAAGTTGTATCTGACTGGTAAAGTTGTATCTGACTGGTAAAGTTGTATCTGACTGGTAAAGTTGACTGGTAAAGTTGTATCTAACTGGTAAAGTTGTATCTGACTGGTAACGTTGTATCTGACTGGTAAAGTTGTATCTGACTGGTAACGTTGACTGGTAAAGTTGTATCTGACTGGTAAAGTTGTATCTGACTGGTAAAGTTGACTGGTAAAGTTGTATCTAACTGGTAAAGTTGTATCTGACTGGTAAAGTTGTATCTGACTGGTAAAGTTGACTGGTAAAGTTGTATCTGACTGGTAAAGTTGTATCTGACTGGTAAAGTTGACTGGTAAAGTTGTATCTGATTGGTAAAGTTGACTGGTAAAGTTGTATCTGACTGGTAAAGTTGTATCTGACTGGTAAAGTTGTATCTGACTGGTAAAGTTGTATCTGACTGGTAAAGTTGAAAGTTGTATCTGACTGGTAAAGTTGTATCTGACTGGTAAAGTTGTATCTGACTGGTAAAGTTGTATCTGGTAAAGTTGTATCTGACTGGTAAAGTTGTATCTGACTGGTAAAGTTGTATCTGACTGGTAAAGTTGATCTGACTAAAGTTGTATCTGACTGGTAAAGTTGTATCTAACTGGTAAAGTTGTATCTGACTGGTAAAGTTGTATCTGACTGGTAAAGTTGTATCTGACTGGTAAAGTTGTATCTGACTGGTAAAGTTGACTGGTAAAGTTGTATCTGACTGGTAAAGTTGTATCTGACTGGTAAAGTTGTATCTGACTGGTAAAGTTGACTGTATCTGACTGGTAAAGTTGTATCTGACTGGTAAAGTTGTATCTGACTGGTAAAGTTGTATCTGACTGGTGTTGACTAAAGTTGTATCTGACTGGTAAAGTTGTATCTGACTGGTAAAGTTGTATCTGACTGGTAAAGTTGTATCTGACTGGTGACTGGTAAAGTTGTATCTGACTGGTAAAGTTGTATCTGACTGGTAAGTTGTATCTGACTGGTAAAGTTGTATCTGACTGGTAAAGTTGTATCTGACTGGTAAAGTTGTATCTGACTGGTAAAGTTGACTGGTAAAGTTGTATCTGACTGGTAAAGTTGTATCTGACTGGTAAAGTTGTATCTGACTGGTAAAGTTGACTGGTAAAGTTGTATCTGACTGGTAAAGTTGACTGGTAAAGTTGTATCTGACTGGTAAAGTTGTATCTGACTGGTAAAGTTGTATCTGACTGGTAAAGTTGACTGGTAAAGTTGTATCTGACTGGTAAAGTTGTATCTGACTGGTAAAGTTGACTGGTAAAGTTGTATCTGACTGGTAAAGTTGTATCTGACTGGTAAAGTTGACTGGTAAAGTTGTATCTGACTGGTAAAGTTGTATCTGACTGGTAAAGTTGACTGGTAAAGTTGACTGGTAAAGTTGTATCTGACTGGTAAAGTTGACTGGTAAAGTTGACTGGTAAAGTTGACTGGTAAAGTTGTATCTGACTGGTAAAGTTGACTGGTAAAGTTGTATCTGACTGGTAAAGTTGACTGGTAAAGTTGACTGGTAAAGTTGACTGGTAAAGTTGTATCTGACTGGTAAAGTTGTATCTGACTGGTAAAGTTGTATCTGACTGGTAAAGTTGTATCTGACTGGTAAAGTTGACTGGTAAAGTTGTATCTGACTGGTAAAGTTGTATCTGACTGGTAAAGTTGTATCTGACTGGTAAAGTTGTATCTGACTGGTAAAGTTGTATCTGACTGGTAAAGTTGTATCTGACTGGTAAAGTTGTATCTGACTGGTAAAGTTGTATCTGACTGGTAAAATCTGACTGGTAAAGTTGTATCTGACTGGTAAGTTGACTGGTAAAGTTGTATCTGACTGGTAAAGTTGTATCTGACTGGTAAAGTTGTATCTGACTGGTAAAGTTGTATCTGACTGGTAAAGTTGTATCTGACTGGTAAAGTTGTATCTGACTGGTAAAGTTTGTATCTGACTGGTAAAGTTGTATCTGACTGGTAAAGTTGTATCTGACTGGTAAAGTTGTATCTGACTGGTAAAATCTGACTGGTAAAGTTGTATCTGACTGGTAAAGTTGTATCTGACTGGTAAAGTTGTATCTGACTGGTAAAGTTGTATCTGACTGTAAAGTTGAAAGTTGTATCTGACTGGTAAAGTTGTATCTGACTGGTAAAGTTGTATCTGACTGGTAAAGTTGTATCTGACTGACTGCAAAGAAGTAAAGTTGTATCTGACTGGTAAAGTATCTGACTGGTAAAGTTGTATCTGACTGGTAAAGTTGTATCTGACTGGTAAAGTTGTATCTGACTGGTAAAGTTGTATCTGACTGGTAAAGTTGTATCTGACTGGTAAAGTTGTATCTGACTGGTAAATCTGACTGGTATTGACTGGTAAAGTTGTATCTGACTGGTAAAGTTGTATCTGACTGGTAAAGTTGTATCTGACTGGTAAAGTTGTATCTGACTGGTAAAGTTGTATCTGACTGGTAAAGTTGTATCTGACTGGTAAAGTTGTATCTGACTGGTAAAGTTGTATCTGACTGGTAAAGTTGTATCTGATTGGTAAAGTTGACTGGTAAAGTTGTATCTGACTGGTAAAGTTGTATCTGACTGGTAAAGTTGTATCTGACTGGTAAAGTTGTATCTGACTGGTAAAGTTGTATCTGACTGGTAAAGTTGTATCTGACTGGTAAAGTTGTATCTGACTGGTAAAGTTGTATCTGACTGGTAAAGTTGTATCTGACTGGTAAAGTTGTATCTGACTGGTAAAGTTGACTGGTAAAGTTGACTGGTAAAGTTGTATCTGACTGGTAAAGTTGTATCTGACTGGTAAAGTTGTATCTGACTGGTAAAGTTGTATCTGATTGGTAAAGTTGACTGGTAAAGTTGTATCTGACTGGTAAAGTTGTATCTGACTGGTAAAGTTGTATCTGACTGGTAAAGTTGACTGGTAAAGTTGTATCTGACTGGTAAAGTTGTATCTGACTGGTAAAGTTGTATCTGACTGGTAAAGTTGTATCTGACTGGTAAAGTTGTATCTGACTGGTAAAGTTGTATCTGACTGGTAAAGTTGTATCTGACTGGTAAAGTTGTATCTGACTGGTAAAGTTGTATCTGACTGGTAAAGTTGACTGGTAAAGTTGTATCTGACTGGTAAAGTTGTATCTGACTGGTAAAGTTGTTGTATCTGACTGGTAAAGTTGTATCTGACTGGTAAAGTTGTATCTGACTGGTAAAGTTGTATCTGACTGGTAAAGTTGTATCTGACTGGTAAAGTTGTATCTGACTGGTAAAGTTGTATCTGACTGGTAAAGTTGTATCTGACTGGTAAAGTTGTATCTGACTGGTAAAGTTGTATCTGACTGGTAAAGTTGTATCTGACTGGTAAAGTTGACTGGTAAAGTTGACTGGTAAAGTTGTATCTGACTGGTAAAGTTGTATCTGACTGGTAAAGTTGTATCTGACTGGTAAAGTTGACTGGTAAAGTTGACTGGTAAAGTTGTATCTGACTGGTAAAGTTGTATCTGACTGGTAAAGTTGTATCTGACTGGTAAAGTTGTATCTGACTGGTAAAGTTGTATCTGACTGGTAAAGTTGTATCTGACTGGTAAAGTTGTATCTGATTGGTAAAGTTGACTGGTAAAGTTGTATCTGACTGGTAAAGTTGTATCTGACTGGTAAAGTTGTAGTTGACTGACTGGTAAAGTTGTATCTGACTGGTAAAGTTGTATCTGACTGGTAAAGTTGTATCTGACTGGTAAAGTTGTTGGTAAAGTTGATCTGACTGGTAAAGTTGTATCTGACTGGTAAAGTTGTATCTGACTGGTAAAGTTGTATCTGACTGGTAACGTTGACTGGTAAAGTTGTATCTGACTGGTAAAGTTGTATCTGACTGGTAAAGTTGACTGGTAAAGTTGTATCTGACTGGTAAAGTTGTATCTGACTGGTAAAGTTGTATCTGACTGGTAAAGTTGTATCTGACTGGTAAAGTTGTATCTGACTGGTAAAGTTGTATCTGACTGGTAAAGTTGTATCTGACTGGTAAAGTTGTATCTGACTGGTAAAGTTGTATCTGACTGGTAAAGTTGACTATCTGACTGGTAAAGTTGTATCTGACTGGTAAAGTTGTATCTGACTGGTAAAGTTGACTGGTAAAGTGACTGACTGGTAAAGTTGTATCTGACTGGTAAAGTTGTATCTGACTGGGTATCTGACTGGTAAAGTTGTATCTGACTGGTAAAGTTGTATCTGACTGGTAAAGTTGTATCTGACTGGTAAAGTTGTATCTGACTGGTAAAGTTGTATCTGACTGGTAAAGTTGTATCTGACTGGTAAAGTTGACTGGTAAAGTTGACTGGTAAAGTTGACTGGTAAAGTTGTATCTGACTGGTAAAGTTGTATCTGACTGGTAAAGTTGTATCTGACTGGTAAAGTTGACTGGTAAAGTTGTATCTGACTGGTAAAGTTGTATCTGACTGGTAAAGTTGTATCTGACTGGTAAAGTTGTATCTGACTGGTAAAGTTGACTGGTAAAGTTGTATCTGACTGGTAAAGTTGTATCTGACTGGTAAAGTTGTATCTGACTGGTAATTTGTATCTGACTGGTAAAGTTGTATCTGACTGGTAAAGTTGACTGGTAAAGTTGTATCTGACTAAAGTTGTATCTGACTGGTAAAGTTGTATCTGACTGGTAAAGTTGTTGTAAATTGACTGGTAAAGTTGTATCTGACTGGTAAAGTATCTGACTGGTAAAGTTGTATCTGACTGGTAAAGTTGTATCTGACTGTTGTAAAGTTGTATCTGACTGGTAAATCTGTTGTATCTGACTGGTAAAGTTGTATCTGACTGGTAAAGTTGTATCTGACTGGTAAAGTTGACTGGTAAAGTTGTATCTGACTGGTAAAGTTGTATCTGACTGGTAAAGTTGTATCTGACTGGTAAAGTTGTATCTGACTGGTAAAGTTGACTGGTAAAGTTGTATCTGACTGGTAAAGTTGTATCTGACTGGTAAAGTTGTATCTGACTGGTAAAGTTGTATCTGACTGGTAAAGTTGACTGGTAAAGTTGACTGGTAAAGTTGTATCTGACTGGTAAAGTTGTATCTGACTGGTAAAGTTGTATCTGACTGGTAAAGTTGTATCTGACTGGTAAAGTTGTATCTGACTGGTAAAGTTGTATCTGACTGGTAAAGTTGTATCTGACTGGTAAAGTTGTATCTGACTGGTAAAGTTGTATCTGACTGGTAAAGTTGACTGGTAAAGTTGTATCTGACTGGTAAAGTTGTATCTGACTGGTAAAGTTGTATCTGACTGGTAAAGTTGTATCTGACTGGTAAAGTTGACTGGTAAAGTTGTATCTGACTGGTAAAGTTGTATCTGACTGGTAAAGTTGTATCTGACTGGTAAAGTTGTATCTGACTGGTAAAGTTGTATCTGACTGGTAAAGTTGTATCTGACTGGTAAAGTTGTATCTGATTGGTAAAGTTGACTGGTAAAGTTGTATCTGACTGGTAAAGTTGTATCTGACTGGTAAAGTTGTATCTGACTGGTAAAGTTGACTGGTAAAGTTGTATCTGACTGGTAAAGTTGTATCTGACTGGTAAAGTTGTATCTGACTGGTAAAGTTGTATCTGACTGGTAAAGTTGTATCTGACTGGTAAAGTTGTATCTGACTGGTAAAGTTGTATCTGACTGGTAAAGTTGTATCTGACTGGTAAAGTTGTATCTGACTGGTAAAGTTGTATCTGACTGGTAAACTGGTAAAGTTGTATCTGACTGGTAAAGTTGTATCTGACTGGTAAAGTTAAAGTTGTATCTGACTGGTAAAGTTGTATCTGACTGGTAAAGTTGTATCTGACTGGTAAAGTTGTATCTGACTGGTAAAGTTGTATCTGACTGGTAAAGTTGTATCTGACTGGTAAAGTTGTATCTGACTGGTAAAGTTGTATCTGACTGGTAAAGTTGTATCTGACTGGTAAAGTTGACTGGTAAAGTTGTATCTGACTGGTAAAGTTGTATCTGACTGGTAAAGTTGATTGGTAAAGTTGACTGGTAAAGTTGACTGGTAAAGTTGACTGGTAAAGTTGTATCTGACTGGTAAAGTTGTATCTGACTGGTAAAGTTGTATCTGACTGGTAAAGTTGTATCTGACTGGTAAAGTTGACTGGTAAAGTTGACTGGTAAAGTTGTATCTGACTGGTAAAGTTGTATCTGAAAGTTGTATCTGACTGGTAAAGTTGTATCTGACTGGTAAAGTTGACTGGTAAAGTTGTATCTGACTGGTAAAGTATCTGACTGGTAAAGTTGTATCTGACTGGTAAAGTTGTATCTGACTGGTAAAGTTGTATCTGACTGGTAAAGTTGTATCTGACTGGTAAAAATCTGACTGGTAAAGTTGTATCTGACTGGTAAAGTTGTATCTGACTGGTAAAGTTGTATCTGACTGGTAAAGTTGACTGGTAAAGTTGTATCTGACTGGTAAAGTTGTATCTGACTGGTAAAGTTGTATCTGACTGGTAAAGTTGTATCTGACTGGTAAAGTTGTATCTGACTGGTAAAGTTGACTGGTAAAGTTGTATCTGACTGGTAAAGTTGTATCTGACTGGTAAAGTTGTATCTGACTGGTAAAGTTGTATCTGACTGGTAAAGTTGTATCTGACTGGTAAAGTTGTATCTGACTGGTAAAGTTGTATCTGACTGGTAAAGTTGTATCTGACTGGTAAAGTTGTATCTGACTGGTAAAGTTGTATCTGACTGGTAAAGTTGTATCTGACTGGTAAAGTTGTATCTGACTGGTAAAGTTGTATCTGACTGGTAAAGTTGTATCTGACTGGTAAAGTTGACTGGTAAAGTTGTATCTGACTGGTAAAGTTGTATCTGACTGGTAAAGTTGACTGGTAAAGTTGACTGGTAAAGTTGTATCTGACTGGTAAAGTTGTATCTGACTGGGTAACTGGTTGTTGTATCTGACTGGTAAAGTTGTATCTGACTGGTAAAGTTGTATCTGACTGGTAAAGTTGTATCTGACTGGTAAAGTTGTATCTGACTGGTAAAGTTGTATTGACTGGTAAAGTTGTATCTGACTGGTAAAGTTGTATCTGACTGGTAAAGTTGATTGGTAAAGTTGACTGGTAAAGTTGACTGGTAAAGTTGTATCTGACTGGTAAAGTTGTATCTGACTGGTAAAGTTGTATCTGACTGGTAAAGTTGTATCTGACTGGTAAAGTTGACTGGTAAAGTTGTATCTGACTGGTAAAGTTGTATCTGACTGGTAACGTTGTATCTGACTGGTAAAGTTGACTGGTAAAGTTGTATCTGACTGGTAAAGTTGTATCTGACTGGTAAAGTTGTATCTGACTGGTAAAGTTGACTGGTAAAGTTGTATCTGACTGGTAAAGTTGTATCTGACTGGTAAAGTTGTATCTGTTGTATCTGACTGGTAAAGTTGTATCTGACTGGTAAAGTTGACTGGTAAAGTTGTATCTGACTGGTAAAGTTGTATCTGACTGGTAAAGTTGTATCTGACTGGTAAAGTTGTATCTGACTGGTAAAGTTGTATTGACTGGTAAAGTTGTATCTGACTGGTAAAGTTGTATCTGACTGGTAAAGTTGACTGGTAAAGTTGTATCTGACTGGTAAAGTTGTATCTGACTGGTAAAGTTGACTGGTAAAGTTGTATCTGACTGGTAAAGTTGTATCTGACTGGTAAAGTTGATCTGAAGTTGTATCTGACTGGTAAAGTTGTATCTGGTAAAGTTGACTGGTAAAGTTGTATCTGACTGTATCTGAAAGTTGTATCTGACTGGTAAAGTTGTATCTGACTGGTAAAGTTGACTGGTAAAGTTGTATCTGACTGGTAAAGTTGTATCTGACTGGTAAAGTTGACTGGTAAAGTTGTATCTGACTGGTAAAGTTGTATCTGACTGGTAAAGTTGTATCTGACTGGTAAAGTTGTATCTGACTGGTAAAGTTGTATCTGACTGGTAAAGTTGACTGGTAAAGTTGTATCTGACTGGTAAAGTTGTATCTGACTGTAAAGTTGAAAGTTGTATCTGACTGGTAAAGTTGTATCTGACTGGTAAAGTTGTATCTGACTGGTAAAGTTGTATCTGACTGGTAAAGTTGACTGGTAAAGTTGTATCTGACTGGTAAAGTTGTATCTGACTGGTAAAGTTGTATCTGACTGGTAAAGTTGACTGGTATCTGACTGGTAAAGTTGTATCTGACTGGTAAAGTTGTATCTGACTGGTAAAGTTGTTGGTAAAGTATCTGACTGGTAAATCTGACTGGTAAAGTTGTATCTGACTGGTAAAGTTGTATCTGACTGGTAAAGTTGTATCTGACTGGTAAAGTTGACTGGTAAAGTTGTATCTGACTGGTAAAGTTGTATCTGACTGGTAAAGTTGTATCTGACTGGTAAAGTTGACTGGTAAAGTTGTATCTGACTGGTAAAGTTGTATCTGACTGGTAAAGTTGTATCTGACTGGTAAAGTTGTATCTGGTAAAGTTGACTGGTAAAGTTGACTGGTAAAGTTGACTGGTAAAGTTGTATCTGACTGGTAAAGTTGTATCTGACTGGTAAAGTTGTATCTGACTGGTAAAGTTGTATCTGACTGGTAAAGTTGTATCTGACTGGTAAAGTTGTATCTGACTGGTAAAGTTGTATCTGACTGGTAAAGTTGTATCTGACTGGTAAAGTTGTATCTGACTGGTAAAGTTGACTGGTAAAGTTGTATCTGACTGGTAAAGTTGACTGGTAAAGTTGACTGGTAAAGTTGACTGGTAAAGTTGTATCTGACTGGTAAAGTTGTATCTGACTGGTAAAGTTGTATCTGACTGGTAAAGTTGTATCTGACTGGTAAAGTTGTATCTGACTGGTAAAGTTGTATCTGACTGGTAAAGTTGACTGGTAAAGTTGTATCTGACTGGTAAAGTTGACTGGTAAAGTTGACTGGTAAAGTTGTATCTGACTGGTAAAGTTGACTGGTAAAGTTTTGTCTGACTGGTAAAGTTGACTGGTAAAGTTGACTGGTAAAGTTGTATCTGACTGGTAAAGTTGTATTGACTGGTAAAGTTGTATCTGACTGGTAAAGTTGTATCTGACTGGTAAAGTTGTATCTGACTGGTAAAGTTGTATCTGTACTGTTGTAAAGTTGACTGGTAAAGTTGTATCTGACTGGTAAAGTTGACTGGTAAAGTTGTATCTGACTGGTAAAGTTGACTGGTAAAGTTGACTGGTAAAGTTGTATCTGACTGGTAAAGTTGTATCTGACTGGTAAAGTTGTATCTGACTGGTAAAGTTGACTGGTAAAGTTGTATCTGACTGGTAAAGTTGTATCTGACTGGTAAAGTTGTATCTGACTGGTAAAGTTGTATCTGACTGGTAAAGTTGACTGGTAAAGTTGTATCTGACTGGTAAAGTTGTATCTGACTGGTAAAGTTGTATCTGACTGGTAAAGTTGTATCTGACTGGTAAAGTTGTATCTGACTGGTAAAGTTGTATCTGACTGGTAAAGTTGTATCTGACTGGTAAAGTTGTATCTGACTGGTAAAGTTGTATCTGACTGGTAAAGTTGTATCTGACTGGTAAAGTTGACTGAAAGTTGTATCTGGTAAAGTTGTATCTGACTGGTAAAGTTGTATCTGACTGGTAAAGTTGTATCTGACTGGTAAAGTTGACTGGTAAAGTTGACTGGTAAAGTTGTATCTGACTGGTAAAGTTGACTGGTAAAGTTGTATCTGACTGGTAAAGTTGACTGGTAAAGTTGACTGGTAAAGTTGACTGGTAAAGTTGTATCTGACTGGTAAAGTTGTATCTGACTGGTAAAGTTGTATCTGATTGGTAAAGTTGACTGGTAAAGTTGTATCTGACTGGTAAAGTTGTATCTGACTGGTAAAGTTGTATCTGACTGGTAAAGTTGTATCTGACTGGTAAAGTTGTATCTGACTGGTAAAGTTGTATCTGACTGGTAAAGTTGTATCTGACTGGTAAAGTTGTATCTGACTGGTAAAGTTGTATCTGACTGGTAAAGTTGTATCTGACTGGTAAAGTTGTATCTGACTGGTAAAGTTGTATCTGACTGGTAAAGTTGTATCTGACTGGTAAAGTTGTATCTGACTGGTAAAGTTGTATCTGGTAAAGTTGTATCTGACTGGTAAAGTTGTATCTAAAGTTGTATCTGACTGGTAAAGTTGTATCTGACTGGTAAAGTTGTATCTGACTGGTAAAGTTGTATCTGACTGTTGTAAAGTTGTATCTGACTGGTAAAGTTGTATCTGACTGGTAAAGTTGTATCTGATCTGGTAAAGTTGTATCTGACTGGTAAAGTTGTATCTGACTGGTAAAGTTGTATCTGACTGGTAAAGTTGTATCTGACTGGTAAAGTTGTATCTGACTGGTAAAGTTGTATCTGACTGGTTAAATCTGACTGGTAAAGTTGTATCTGACTGGTAAAGTTGTATCTGACTGGTAAAGTTGATTGGTAAAGTTGACTGGTAAAGTTGTATCTGACTGGTAAAGTTGTATCTGACTGGTAAAGTTGTATCTGACTGGTAAAGTTGTATCTGACTGGTAAAGTTGTATCTGACTGGTAAAGTTGACTGGTAAAGTTGTATCTGACTGGTAAAGTTGTATCTGACTGGTAAAGTTGTATCTGACTGGTAAAGTTGTATCTGACTGGTAAAGTTGTATCTGACTGGTAAAGTTGTATCTGACTGGTAAAGTTGACTGGTAAAGTTGTATCTGACTGGTAAAGTTGTATCTGACTGGTAAAGTTGTATCTGACTGGTAAAGTTGTATCTGACTGGTAAAGTTGTATCTGACTGGTAAAGTTGTATCTGAAAGTTGTATCTGACTGGTAAAGTTGTATCTGACTGGTAAAGTTGTATCTGACTGGTAAAGTTGTATCTGACTGGTAAAGTTGTATCTGACTGGTAAAGTTGACTGGTAAAGTTGTATCTGACTGGTAAAGTTGTATCTGACTGGTAAAGTTGTATCTGACTGGTAAAGTTGTATCTGACTGGTAAAGTTGTATCTGACTGGTAAAGTTGTATCTGACTGGTAAAGTTGTATCTGACTGGTAAAGTTGTATCTGACTGGTAAAGTTGTATCTGACTGGTAAAGTTGTATCTGACTGGTAAAGTTGTATTGACTGGTAAAGTTGTATCTGACTGGTAAAGTTGTATCTGACTGGTAAAGTTGTATCTGACTGGTAAAGTTGTATCTGACTGGTAAAGTTGTATCTGACTGGTAAAGTTGTATCTGACTGGTATCTGACTGGTAAAGTTGACTGGTAAAGTTGACTGGTAAAGTTGTATCTGACTGGTAAAGTTGTATCTGACTGGTAAAGTTGTATCTGACTGGTAAAGTTGTATCTGACTGGTAAAGTTGTATCTGACTGGTAAAGTTGTATCTGACTGGTAAAGTTGTATCTGACTGGTAAAGTTGTATCTGACTGGTAAAGTTGTATCTGACTGGTAAAGTTGTATCTGACTGGTAAAGTTTATCTGACTGGTAAAGTTGTATCTGACTGGTAAAGTTGTATCTGACTGGTAAAGTTGTATCTGACTGGTAAAGTTGTATCTGACTGGTAAAGTTGTATCTGACTGGTAAAGTTGACTGGTAAAGTTGTATCTGACTGGTAAAGTTGTATCTGACTGGTAAAGTTGTATCTGACTGGTAAAGTTGTATCTGGTAAAGTTGTATCTGACTGGTAAAGTTGTATCTGACTGGTAAAGTTGTATCTGACTGGTAAAGTTGTATCTGACTGGTAAAGTTGTATCTGACTGGTAAAGTTGTATCTGACTAAAGTGACTGGTAAAGTTGTATCTGACTGGTAAAGTTGTATCTGACTGGTAAAGTTGTATCTGACTGGTAAAGTTGTATCTGACTGGTAAAGTTGTATCTGACTGGTAAAGTTGTATCTGACTGGTAAAGTTGTATCTGACTGGTAAAGTTGTATCTGACTGGTAAAGTTGTATCTGACTGGTAAAGTTGTATCTGGTAAAGTTGACTGGTAAGTTGTATTGACTGGTGAAGTTGTATCTGACTGGTAAAGTTGTATCTGACTGGTAAAGTTGTATCTGTTGTATCTAAACTGGTAAAGTTTGGTAAATGTATCTGACTGGTAAAGTTGTATCTGACTGGTAAAGTTGTATCTGACTGGTAAAGTTGTATCTGACTGGTAAAGTTGTATCTGACTGGTAAAGTTGGTAAAGTTGTATCTGACTGGTAAAGTTGTATCTGACTGGTAAAGTTGTATCTGACTGGTAAAGTTGTATCTGACTGGTAAAGTTGTATCTGACTGGTAAAGTTGTATCTGACTGGTAAAGTTGACTGGTAAAGTTGTATCTGACTGGTAAAGTTGTATCTGACTGGTAAAGTTGTATCTGACTGGTAAAAAGTTGTATCTGACTGGTAAAGTTGTATCTGACTGGTAAAGTTGTATCTGACTGGTAAGTTGTATCTGACTGGTAAAGTTGTAAATCTGACTGGTAAAGTTTGTATCTGACTGGTAAAGTTGTATCTGACTGGTAAAGTTGTATCTGACTGTATCTGACTGGTAAAGTTGTATCTGACTGGTAAAGTTGTATCTGACTGGTAAAGTTGTATCTGACTGGTAAAGTTGTATCTGACTGGTAAAGTTGTATCTGACTGCAAAGTTGTATCTGACTGGTAAAGTTGTATCTGACTGGTAAAGTTGACTGTAAAGTGACTGGTAAAGTTGTATCTGACTGGTAAAGTTGTATCTGACTGGTAAAGTTGTATCTGACTGGTAAAGTTGACTGGTAAAGTTGTATCTGACTGGTAAAGTTGTATCTGACTGGTAAAGTTGTATCTGACTGGTAAAGTTGTATCTGACTGGTAAAGTTGTATCTGACTGGTAAAGTTGACTGGTAAAGTTGACTGGTAAAGTTGACTGGTAAAGTTGTATCTGACTGGTAAAGTTGTATCTGACTGGTAAAGTTGTATCTGACTGGTAAAGTTGTATCTGACTGGTAAAGTTGACTGGTAAAGTTGTATCTGACTGGTAAAGTTGTATCTGACTGGTAAAGTTGTATCTGACTGGTAAAGTTGTATCTGACTGGTAAAGTTGACTGGTAAAGTTGACTGGTAAAGTTGTATCTGACTGGTAAAGTTGTATCTGACTGGTAAAGTTGTATCTGACTGGTAAAGTTGTATCTGACTGGTAAAGTTGTATCTGACTGGTAAAGTTGACTGGTAAAGTTGTATCTGACTGGTAAAGTTGTATCTGACTGGTAAAGTTGTATCTGACTAAAGTTGTATCTGACTGGTCTGACTGGTAAAGTTGTATCTGACTGGTAAAGTTGTATCTGACTGGTAAAGTTGTATCTGACTGGTAAAGTTGTATCTGACTGGTAGTTGTATCTGACTGGTAAAGTTGTATCTGACTGGTATCTGACTGGTAAAGTTGTATCTGACTGGTAAAGTTGTATCTGACTGGTAAAGTTGTATCTGACTGGTAAAGTTGTATTGACTGGTAAAGTTGTATCTGACTGGTAAAGTTGTATCTGACTGGTAAAGTTGTATCTGGTAAAGTTGTATCTGACTGGTAAAGTTGTATCTGACTGGTAAAGTTGTATCTGACTGGTAAAGTTGTATCTGACTGGTAAAGTTGTATCTGACTGACTGGTAAAGTTGTATCTGACTGGTAAAGTTGTATCTGATTGGTAAAGTTGACTGGTAAAGTTGTATCTGACTGGTAAAGTTGTATCTGACTGGTAAAGTTGTATCTGACTGGTAAAGTTGACTGGTAAAGTTGACTGGTAAAGTTGTATCTGACTGGTAAAGTTGTATCTGACTGGTAAAATCTGACTGGTAAAGTTGTATCTGACTGGTAAAGTTGTATCTGACTGGTAAAGTTGTATCTGACTGGTAAAGTTGTATCTGTAAAGTTGTATCTGACTGGTAAAGTTGTATCTGACTGGTAAAGTTGTATCTGACTGGTAAAGTGTATCTGACTGGTAAAGTTGTATCTGACTGGTAAAGTTGTATCTGACTGGTAAAGTTGTATTGACTGGTAAAGTTGACTGGTAAAGTTGTATCTGACTGGTAAAGTTGTATCTGACTGGTAAAGTTGTATCTGACTGGTAAAGTTATCTGACTGGTAAAGTTGATCTGACTGGTTGTATCTGACTGGTAAAGTTGTATCTGACTGGTAAAGTTGTATCTGACTGGTAAAGTTGTATCTGTGGTAAAGTTGTATCTGACTGGTAAAGTTGTATCTGACTGGTAAAGTTGTATCTGACTGGTAAAGTTGTATCTGACTGGTAAAGTTGTATCTGACTGGTAAAGTTGTATCTGACTGGTAAAGTTGACTGTAAAGTTGTATCTGACTGGTAAGTTGTATCTGACTGGTAAAGTTGTATCTGACTGGTAAAGTTGTAAATCTCTGACTGGTAAAGTTGTATCTGACTGGTAAAGTTGTATCTGACTGGTAAAGTTGTATCTGACTGGTAAAGTTGTATCTGACTGGTAAAGTTGTATCTGACTGGTAAAGTTGTATCTGACTGGTAAAGTTGACTGGTAAAGTTGTATCTGACTGGTAAAGTTGTATCTGACTGGTAAAGTTGTATCTGACTGGTAAAGTTGTATCTGACTGGTAAAGTTGACTGGTAAAGTTGTATCTGACTGGTAAAGTTGTATCTGACTGGTAAAGTTGACTGGTAAAGTTGACTGGTAAAGTTGACTGGTAAAGTTGTATCTGACTGGTAAAGTTGTATCTGACTGGTAAAGTTGTATCTGACTGGTAAAGTTGTATCTGACTGGTAAAGTTCTGACTGGTATCTGACTGTAAAGTATCTGACTGGTAAAGTTGTATCTGACTGGTAAAGTTGTATCTGACTGGTAAGTTGTATTGACTGGTAAAGTTGTATCTGACTGGTAAAGTTGTATCTGACTGGTAAAGTTGTATCTGACTGGTAAAGTTGTATCTGACTGGTAAAGTTGTATCTGACTGGTAAAGTTGTATCTGACTGGTAAAGTTGTTGACTGGTAAAGTTGTATCTGACTGGTAAAGTTGTATCTGACTGTTGTGGTAAAGTTGTATCTGACTGGTAAAGTTGTATCTGACTGGTAAAGTTGTATCTGACTGGTAAAGTTGATCTGACTGGTAAAGTTGACTGGTAAAGTTGTATCTGACTGGTAAAGTTGTATCTGACTGGTAAAGTTGTATCTGACTGGTAAAGTTGATCTGACTGGTAAAGTTGTATCTGACTGGTAAAGTTGTATCTGACTGGTAAAGTTGTATCTGACTGGTAAAGTTGTATCTGACTGGTAAAGTTGTATCTGACTGGTAAAGTTGTATCTGACTGGTAAAGTTGTATCTGACTGGTAAAGTTGTATCTGACTGGTAAAGTTGTATCTGACTGGTAAAGTTGTATCTGACTGGTAAAGTTGTATCTGACTGGTAAAGTTGTATCTGACTGGTAAAGTTGTATCTGTAAAGTTGTATCTGACTGGTAAAGTTGTATGACTGGTAAAGTTGTATCTGACTGGTAAAGTTGTATCTGACTGGTAAAGTTGTATCTGACTGGTAAAGTTGTCTGACTGGTAAAGTTGTATCTGACTGGTAAAGTTGTATCTGACTGGTAAAGTTGTATCTGACTGGTAAAGTTGTATCTGACTGGTAAAGTTGTATCTGACTGGTAAAGTTGTATCTGACTGGTAAAGTTGTATTGACTGGTAAAGTTGTTGTTGTATCTGACTGGTAAAGTTGTATCTGACTGGTAAAGTTGTATCTGACTGGTAAAGTTGTATCTGGTAAAGTTGTATCTGACTGGTAAAGTTGTATCTGACTGGTAAAGTTGTATCTGACTGGTAAAGTTGTATCTGACTGGTAAAGTTGATCTGACTGGTAAAGTTGACTGGTAAAGTTGTATCTGACTGGTAAAGTTGTATCTGACTGGTAAATCTGACTTAAAGTATCTGACTGGTAAAATCTGACTGGTAAAGTTGACTGGTAAAGTTGTATCTGACTGGTAAAGTTGTATCTGACTGGTAAAGTTGTATCTGACTGTTGTATCTGACTGGTAAAGTTGTATCTGACTGGTAAAGTTGTATCTGACTGGTAAAGTTGTATCTGACTGGTAAAGTTGTATCTGACTGGTAAAAGTTGTATCTGACTGGTAAAGTTGTATCTGACTGGTAAAGTTGTATCTGACTGGTAAAGTTGTATCTGACTGGTAAAGTTGTATCTGACTGGTAAAGTTGTATCTGACTGGTAAAGTTGTATCTGACTGGTAAAGTTGTATCTGACTGGTAAAGTTGTATCTGACTGGTAAAGTTGTATCTGACTGGTAAAGTTGTATCTGACTGGTAAAGTTGTATCTGACTGGTAAAGTTGTATCTGACTGGTAAAGTTGACTGGTAAAGTAAAGTTGTATCTGACTGGTAAAGTTGTATCTGACTGGTAAAGTATCTGACTGGTAAAGTTGTATCTGACTGGTAAAGTTGTATCTGGTAAAGTTGTATCTGACTGGTAAAGTTGTATCTGACTGGTAAAGTTGTATCTGACTGGTAAAAAGTCTGACTGGTAAAGTTGTATCTGACTGGTAAAGTTGTATCTGACTGGTAAAGTTGTATCTGACTGGTAAAGTTGTATCTGACTGGTAAAGTTGTATCTGACTGGTAAAAAGTTGTATCTGACTGGTAAAGTTGTATCTGACTGGTAAAGTTGATCTGACTGGTAAAGTTGTATCTGACTGGTAAAGTTGTATCTGACTGGTATCTGACTGGTAAAGTTGTATCTGACTGGTAAAGTTGTATCTGACTGGTAAAGTTGTATCTGACTGGTAAAGTTGTATCTGACTGGTAAAGTTGTATCTGACTGGTAAAGTTGACTGGTAAAGTTGTATCTGACTGGTAAAGTTGATCTGGTAAAGTATCTGACTGGTAAGTTGTATCTGACTGGTAAAGTTGTATCTGACTGGTAAAGTTGTATCTGACTGGTAAAGTTGTATCTGACTGGTAAAGTTGTATCTGATCTGTATCTGACTGGTAAAGTTGTATCTGACTGGTAAAGTTGTATCTGACTGGTAATCTGACTGGTAAAGTTGTATCTGACTGGTAAAGTTGACTGGTAAAGTTGTATCTGACTGGTAAATCTGACTTAAAGTTGTATCTGACTATCTGACTGGTAAAGTTGTATCTGACTGGTAAAGTTGTATCTGACTGGTAAAGTTGATTGGTAAAGTTGACTGGTAAAGTTGACTGGTAAAGTTGTATCTGACTGGTAAAGTTGTATCTGACTGGTAAAGTTGTATCTGACTGGTAAAGTTGACTGGTAAAGTTGTATCTGACTGGTAAAGTTGTATCTGACTGGTAAAGTTGTATCTGACTGGTAAAGTTGACTGGTAAAGTTGTATCTGACTGGTAAAGTTGTATCTGACTGGTAAAGTTGTATCTGACTGGTAAAGTTGTATCTGACTGGTAAAGTTGTATCTGACTGGTAAAGTTGTATCTGACTGGTAAAGTTGATCTGACTGGTAAAGTTGTAAGTTAAAGTTGTATCTGACTGGTAAATCTGACTGGTATCTGACTGGTAAAGTTGTATCTGACTGGTAAAGTTGTATCTGACTGGTAAAGTTGTATCTGACTGGTAAAGTTGTATCTGACTGGTAAAGTTGACTGGTAAAGTTGTATCTGACTGGTAAAGTTGTATCTGACTGGTAAAGTTGTATCTGACTGGTAAAGTTGACTGGTAAAGTTGTATCTGACTGGTAAAGTTGTATCTGACTGGTAAAGTTGTATCTGACTGGTAAAGTTGACTGGTATCTGACTGGTAAAGTTGACTGGTAAAGTTGTATCTGACTGGTAAAGTTGTATCTGACTGGTAAAGTTGACTGGTAAAGTTGACTGGTAAAGTTGTATCTGACTGGTAAAGTTGTATCTGACTGGTAAAGTTGATTGGTAAAGTTGACTGGTAAAGTTGACTGGTAAAGTTGTATCTGACTGGTAAAGTTGTATCTGACTGGTAAAGTTGTATCTGACTGGTAAAGTTGTATCTGACTGGTAAAGTTGTATCTGACTGGTAAAGTTGTATCTGACTGGTAAAGTTGTATCTGACTGGTAAAGTTGACTTGGTAAAGTTGACTGGTAAAGTTGTATCTGACTGGTAAAGTTGTATCTGACTGGTAAAGTTGTATCTGACTGGTAAAGTTGTATCTGACTGGTAAAGTTGTATCTGACTGGTAAAGTTGTATCTGACTGGTAAAGTTGTATCTGACTGGTAAAGTTGTATCTGACTGGTAAAGTTGTATCTGACTGGTAAAGTTGTATCTGACTGGTAAAGTTGTATCTGACTGGTAAAGTTGTATCTGACTGGTAAAGTTGTATCTGACTGGTAAAGTTGTATCTGACTGGTAAGTTGTACGTATCTGACTGGTAAAGTTGTATCTGACTGGTAAAGTTGTATCTGACTGGTAAAGTTGTATCTGACTGGTAAAGTTGTATCTGACTGTAAAGTTGTATCTGACTAAAGTTGTATCTGACTGGTAAAGTTGTATCTGACTGGTAAAGTTGACTGGTAAAGTTGTATCTGACTGGTAAAGTTGTATCTGACTGGTAAAGTTGTATCTGACTGGTAAAGTTTGTATCTGACTGGTAAAGTTGTATCTGACTGGTAAAGTTGTATCTGACTGGTAAAGTTGTATCTGACTGGTAAAGTTGTATCTGACTGACTGGTAAAGTTGTATCTGACTGGTAAAGTTGTATCTGACTGGTAAAGTTGTATCTGACTGGTAAAGTTGTGATCTGACTGGTAAAGTTGTATCTGACTGGTAAAGTTGTATCTGACTGGTAAAGTTGTATCTGACTGGTAAAGTTGTATCTGACTGGTAAAGTTGTATCTGACTGGTAAAGTTGTATCTGACTGGTAAAGTTGTATCTGACTGGTAAAGTTGATCTGGTAAAGTTGTATCTGACTGGTAAAGTTGTATCTGACTGATTGGTAAAGTTGATCTGGTAAAGTTGTATCTGGTAAAGTTGACTGGTAAAGTTGTATCTGACTGGTAAAGTTGTATCTGACTGGTAAAGTTGTATCTGACTGGTAAAGTTGTATCTGACTGGTAAAGTTGTATCTGACTGGTAAAGTTGTATCTGACTGGTAAAGTTGTATCTGACTGGTAAAGTTGTATCTGACTGGTAAAGTTGTATCTGACTGGTAAAGTTATCTGATCTGACTGGTAAAGTTGTATCTGACTGGTAAAGTATCTGACTGGTAAAGTTGTATCTGACTGGTGGTAAAGTTGTATCTGACTGGTAAAGTTGTATCTGACTGGTAAAGTTGTATCTGACTGGTAAAGTTGTATTGACTGGTAAAGTTGACTGGTAAAGTTGTATCTGACTGGTAAAGTTGTATCTGACTGGTAAAGTTGTATCTGTAAAGTTGGTATCTGACTGGTAAAGTTGTATCTGACTGGTAAAGTTGTATCTGACTGGTAAAGTTGTATCTGACTGGTAAAGTTGTATCTGACTGGTAAAGTTGTATCTGACTGGTAAAGTTGTATCTGACTGGTAAAGTTGTATCTGACTGGTAAAGTTGTATCTGACTGGTAAAGTTGTATCTGACTGGTAAAGTTGAAGTTGTATCTGACTGGTAAAGTTGTATCTGACTGGTAAGTTGTATCTGACTGGTAAAGTTGTATCTGACTGGTAAAGTTGTATCTGACTGGTAAAGTTGTATCTGACTGGTAAAGTTGTATCTGACTTGTAAAGTTGTATCTGACTGGTAAAGTTGTATCTGACTGGTAAAGTTGTATCTGACTGGTAAAGTTGTATCTGACTGGTAAAGTTGTATCTGACTGGTAAAGTTGTATCTGACTGGTAAAGTTGTATCTGACTGGTAAAGTTGTATCTGACTGGTAAAGTTGTATCTGACTGGTAAAGTTGTATCTGACTGGTAAAGTTGTATCTGACTGGTAAAGTTGTATCTGACTGGTAAAGTTGGTAAAGTTGTATCTGACTGGTAAAGTTGTATCTGACTGGTAAAGTTGTATCTGACTGGTAAAGTTGTATCTGACTGGTAAAGTTGTATCTGACTGGTAAAGTTGTATCTGACTGGTAAAGTTGTATCTGACTGGTAAAGTTGTATCTGACTGGTAAAGTTGTATCTGACTGGTAAAGTTGTATCTGACTGGTAAAGTTGTATCTGACTGGTAAAGTTGTATCTGACTGGTAAAGTTGTATCTGACTGGTAAAGTTGTATCTGACTCTGACTGGTAAAGTTGTATCTGACTGGTAAAGTTGTATCTGACTGGTAAAGTTGTATCTGACTGGTAAAGTTGTATTGACTGGTAAAGTTGTTGTATCTGACTGGTAAAGTTGTATCTGACTGGTAAAGTTGTATCTGACTGGTAAAGTTGTATCTGACTGGTAAAGTTGTATCTGACTGGTAAAGTTGTATCTGACTGGTAAAGTTGTATCTGACTGGTAAAGTTGTAAATCTGACTGGTAAAGTTGATCTGGTAAAGTTGTATCTGACTGGTAAAGTTGTATCTGACTGGTAAAGTTGTATCTGACTGGTAAAGTTGTATCTGACTGGTAAAGTTGTATCTGACTGGTAAAGTTGTATCTGACTGGTAAAGTTGTATCTGACTAAAGTTGTATCTGACTGGTAAAGTTGTATCTGACTGGTAAAGTTGTATCTGACTGGTAAAGTTGTATCTGACTGGTAAAGTTGTATCTGACTGGTAAAGTTGTATCTGACTGGTAAAGTTGTATCTGACTGGTAAAGTTGTATCTGACTGGTAAAGTTGTATCTGACTGGTAAAGTTGATCTGACTGGTAAAGTTGTATCTGACTGGTAAAGTTGTATCTGACTGGTAAAGTTGTATCTGACTGGTAAAGTTGTATCTGACTGGTAAAGTTGTATCTGAGTTGGTAAATCTGACTGGTAAAGTTGTATCTGACTGGTAAAGTTGTATCTGACTGGTAAAGTTGTATCTGACTGGTAAAGTTGTATCTGACTGGTAAAGTTTGTATCTGACTGGTAAAGTTGTATCTGACTGGTAAAGTTGTATCTGACTGGTAAAGTTGTATCTGACTGGTAAAGTATCTGACTGGTAAAGTTGTATCTGACTGGTAAAGTTGTATCTGACTGGTAAAGTTGTATCTGACTGGTAAAGTTGTATCTGACTGTTGTGACTGGTAAAGTTGTATCTGACTGGTGGTAAAGTTGTATCTGACTGGTAAAGTTGTATCTGACTGGTAAAGTTGTATCTGACTGGTAAAGTTGTATCTGACTGGTAAAGTCTGACTGGTAAAGTTGTATCTGACTGGTAAAGTTGTATCTGACTGGTAAAGTTGATCTGACTGGTAAAGTTGACTGGTAAAGTTGTATCTGACTGGTAAAGTTGAAGTTGTATCTGACTGGTAAAGTTGTATCTGACTGGTAAAGTTGTATCTGACTGGTAAAGTTGTATCTGACTGGTAAAGTTGTATCTGACTGGTAAAGTTGTATCTGACTGGTTAAAGTTGTATCTGACTGGTAAAGTTGTATCTGACTGGTAAAGTTGTATCTGACTGGTAAAGTTGTATCGTTGACTGGTAAAGTTGTATCTGACTGGTAAAGTATCTGACTGGTAAAGTTGTATCTGACTGGTAAAGTTGACTGGTAAAGTTGTATCTGACTGGTAATCTGTTGTAAATCTGACTGGTAAAGTTGTATCTGACTGGTAAAGTTGTATCTGACTGGTAAAGTTGTATCTGACTGGTAAAGTTGATCTGACTGGTAAAGTTGTATCTGACTGGTAAAGTTGTATCTGACTGGTAAAGTTGTATCTGACTGGTAAAGTTGTATCTGACTGGTAAAGTTGATCTGGTAAAGTTGTATCTGACTGGTAAAGTTGTATCTGACTGGTAAAGTTGTATCTGACTGGTAAAGTTGTATCTGACTGGTAAAGTTGATCTGGTAAGTTGTATCTGACTGGTAAAGTTGTATCTGACTGGTAAAGTTGTATCTGACTGGTATCTGACTGGTAAAGTTGACTGGTAAAGTTGTATCTGACTGGTAAAGTTGTATCTGACTGGTAAAGTTGACTGACTGGTAAAGTTGTATCTGACTGGTAAAGTTGTATCTGACTGGTAAAGTTGTATCTGACTGGTAAAGTTGTATCTGACTGGTAAAGTTGACTGGTAAAGTTGTATCTGACTGTTGTATCTGACTGTATCTGACTGGTAAAGTTGACTGACTGGTAAAGTTGTATCTGACTGGTAAAGTTGTATCTGACTGGTAAAGTTGTATCTGATCTGACTGGTAAAGTTGTATCTGACTGGTAAAGTTGTATCTGACTGGTAAAGTTGTATCTGACTGGTAAAGTTGTATCTGACTGGTAAAGTTGTATCTGACTGGTAAAGTATCTGACTGGTAAATATCTGACTGGTAAAGTTGACTGGTAAAGTTGTATCTGACTGGTAAAGTTGTATCTGACTGGTAAAGTTGTATCTGACTGGTAAAGTTGTATCTGACTGGTAAAGTTGACTGGTAAAGTTGTATCTGACTGGTAAAGTTGTATCTGACTGGTAAAGTTGACTGGTAAAGTTGTATCTGACTGGTAAAGTTGTATCTGACTGGTAAAGTTGTATCTGACTGGTAAAGTTGTATCTGACTGGTAAAGTTGACTGGTAAAGTTGACTGGTAAAGTTGTATCTGACTGGTAAAGTTGTATCTGACTGGTAAAGTTGTATCTGACTGGTAAAGTTGACTGGTAAAGTTGTATCTGACTGGTAAAGTTGTATCTGACTGGTAAAGTTGTATCTGACTGGTAAAGTTGAATGGTAAAGTTGTATCTAACTGGTAAAGTTGTATCTGACTGGTAAAGTTGTATCTGACTGGTAAAGTTGTATCTGACTGGTAAAGTTGTATCTGACTGGTAAAGTTGACTGGTAAAGTTGTATCTGACTGGTAAAGTTGTATCTGACTGGTAAAGTTGTATCTGACTGGTAAAGTTGTATCTGATTGGTAAAGTTGACTGGTAAAGTTGTATCTGACTGGTAAAGTTGTATCTGACTGGTAAAGTTGTATCTGACTGGTAAAGTTGACTGGTAAAGTTGTATCTGACTGGTAAAGTTGTATCTGACTGGTAAAGTTGACTGGTAAAGTTGACTGGTAAAGTTGTATCTGACTGGTAAAGTTGACTGGTAAAGTTGTATCTGACTGGTAAAGTTGTATCTGACTGGTAAAGTTGTATCTGACTGGTAAAGTTGTATCTGACTGGTAAAGTTGACTGGTAAAGTTGTATCTGACTGGTAAAGTTGTATCTGACTGGTAAAGTTGTATCTGACTGGTAAAGTTGTATCTGACTGGTAAAGTTGACTGGTAAAGTTGTATCTGACTGGTAAAGTTGTATCTGACTGGTAAAGTTGACTGGTAAAGTTGACTGGTAAAGTTGTATCTGATTGGTAAAGTTGACTGGTAAAGTTGTATCTGACTGGTAAAGTTGTATCTGACTGGTAAAGTTGTATCTGACTGGTAAAGTTGTATCTGACTGGTAAAGTTGACTGGTAAAGTTGACTGGTAAAGTTGTATCTGACTGGTAAAGTTGTATCTGACTGGTAAAGTTGTATCTGACTGGTAAAGTTGAAAGTTGTATCTGACTGGTAAAGTTGTATCTGACTGGTAAAGTTGTATCTGACTGGTAAAGTTGTATCTGACTGGTAAAGTTGTATCTGACTGGTAAAGTTGTATCTGACTGGTAAAGTTGTATCTGACTGGTAAAGTTGACTGGTAAAGTTGTATCTGACTGGTAAAGTTGTATCTGACTGGTAAAGTTGACTGGTAAAGTTGTATCTGACTGGTAAAGTTGTATCTGACTGGTAAAGTTGTATCTGACTGGTAAAGTTGACTGGTAAAGTTGTATCTGACTGGTAAAGTTGTATCTGACTGGTAAAGTTGTATCTGACTGGTAAAGTTGTATCTGACTGGTAAAGTTGTATCTGACTGGTAAAGTTGACTGGTAAAGTTGTATCTGACTGGTAAAGTTGTATCTGACTGGTAAAGTTGACTGGTAAAGTTGTATCTGACTGGTAAAGTTGTATCTGACTGGTAAAGTTGTATCTGACTGGTAAAGTTGTATCTGACTGGTAAAGTTGTATCTGACTGGTAAAGTTGTATCTGACTGGTAAAGTTGTATCTGACTGGTAAAGTTGTATCTGACTGGTAAAGTTGATCTGGTAAAGTTGTATCTGACTGGTAAAGTTGTATCTGACTGGTAAAGTTGTATCTGACTGGTAAAGTTGTATCTGACTGGTAAAGTTGTATCTGACTGGTAAAGTTGTATCTGACTGGTAAAGTTGTATCTGACTGGTAAAGTTGTATCTGACTGGTAAAGTTGACTGGTAAAGTTGTATCTAACTGGTAAAGTTGTATCTGACTGGTAACGTTGTATCTGACTGGTAAAGTTGTATCTGACTGGTAACGTTGACTGGTAAAGTTGTATCTGACTGGTAAAGTTGTATCTGACTGGTAAAGTTGACTGGTAAAGTTGTATCTGACTGGTAAAGTTGTATCTGACTGGTAAAGTTGACTGGTAAAGTTGTATCTAACTGGTAAAGTTGTATCTGACTGGTAACGTTGTATCTGACTGGTAAAGTTGTATCTGACTGGACTGGTAAAGTTGTATCTGACTGGTAAAGTTGACTGGTAAAGTTGTATCTGACTGGTAAAGTTGTATCTGACTGGTAAAGTTGTATCTGACTGGTAAAGTTGTATCTGACTGGTAAAGTTGTATCTGACTGGTAAAGTTGACTGGTAAAGTTGTATCTGACTGGTAAAGTTGACTGGTAAAGTTGTATCTGACTGGTAAAGTTGTATCTGACTGGTAAAGTTGTATCTGACTGGTAAAGTTGTATCTGACTGGTAAAGTTGTATCTGATTGGTAAAGTTGACTGGTAAAGTTGTATCTGACTGCTAAAGTTGTATCTGATTGGTAAAGTTGTATCTGACTGGTAAAAGTTGTATCTGACTGCTAAAGTTGACTGGTAAAGTTGTATCTGACTGGTAAAGTTGTACTTGCTCCGATCAGGGAGCCACCGAATCCCCTGATACATAGCTGTTTCCCAAATTGCACCCTCTTCCCTTTTTAGTGCACTACTTTTCTCCAAAGACATTCCGAATCCCCATAAGGCTCCAGTTTATAAGTTGTGCACTACATAGGGAATAAGCTGCCATTTGGGATCCACTCACACTGAATCATCTACTCACCTCCGACATAATTTGAAGCTGATTGTCATTGCAGTCTGGCCTGGTCCAAGATTTACCTTTATCAATATGGAAATGGCATCTCGTTAATGGGACTTTCGTTGCAGGAATTCGATTAGACTGACCATCTTTGGGGACCGGTACAAATGTGCACTGAAGACCTTGAAACTTAGCTTACATGTTTTGAAAAGAAAGTGAGTTAAATATATCAAGACGGACAAAGGACCAAGGGAGGTTCAGTCACGCACAGATACACACACACACACGCACGCACGCACGCACACACCGACACACACACACACACACGCATGCACGCACGCACCGACACACACACCGACACACACACGCACGCGACACACACACACACACACACAGAAATACACACACGCACGCACCGACACACACACACACACACGCACGCGACACACACACACACATGAACACACACACGCACGCACACACCGACACACACGCACGCACGCATGCACCGACACACACACACGCACGCGACACACACACACACAAACACACGCACGCACGCACACACCGACACACACACACGCACACGACACACACACAGAAACACACGCACGCACACACACACACGCACGCACAGGCACACACACAAACACACACACGCACGCGACACACACACACACACACACACACAGAAACACACGCACGCACACACCGACACACACACACACGCACGCGACACACACACACAAACACACGCACGCACACACCGACACACACACACACGCACACGACACACACACAGAAACACACGCACGCACACACACACACGCACGCACAGGCACACACACAAACACACACACGCACACGACACACACACACACACACACAGAAACACACGCACGCACACACCGACACACACACACACGCACGCGACACACACACACAAACACACGCACGCACACACCGACACACACACACACGCACACGACACACACACAGAAACACACGCACACACACACCGACACACACACATCTCTTACACACTCAGAGCATTGGCCCGGCTCCTGCTTCTCTCTAGTATTGTACTGCTCCTCTGTGTGTCCCCAGGATACAGCACAACAAATTCTGCTCTAGATGCACAGACACACACACACCAACACACACAAAAACACACATGTGCACATACACACACACTTCTTGCAGTAGATACACATTTGCGTGCATGTACAAACACACACACACACACCTCCTGCTCGATTACACACTTCCTCCTCATTACCCAATCCTCTGTGGGTATATTATCAATTGACATTCTGAAGAGATTCATAATTTATTTTTTACTTATTTACACAATTTGAAATTATAATATGAGATGTGACTGAGAAGGTATTGCATGGTTTCAAACCAGTAGGATATAGTGGATTTTCTGATTGACTGATTTATTCATGTATCATTAGACATTTACATGATGTATGCCATATTGAACCAATTTATAGGTTTTTTTTCTTTCTAAGTTTGTAATCGATGTTTTGCTGACGTGCTCAGGGTTTGTGAAGAGCCACCTGTCAATACAGGACAAAAAAAAAAAAATATCAGAAAATAACAAACCACGGGTTTTGTTGTGGTGCTGTCCAGAGTTTCAAACGGTCACTGAAAGATACTTGCGTATCCTAGGAAGAAAATACAACGTATACTGTAGGCTACTTCAACGCTCTATTCGTCATTAACGGACACAGTTTTATGAGGTTGACCCTCTGTTTCGGTTCGGTTATCTCTCCGTCCCGGATTTGGCAATACAACAACATTAAGCGGTTTGTTCTAACCCACTCCTCACGACACTTGTTCCACTGTTCGGCACCCTGTAGGGGTGAATATGACATGGATGACTCCTCACCGCGGGGAGCCACATACAGCAACCCCCGCACCACCGCATCCTGCTTCTGTGCCTGGAACAACGCTCAAAAGTCATCACGTTGTGCATGGTCTATTTCAAGGAGTTCCCATTTGAGTTTATTTCAATGACTGTTGAACTTGGAAAGGAAAGGTAAGCGCTTGATTTCTTTATTGGCCTCATGAACAATGTGTAACAGGCGTTTTTTTACAGTCTGCGTTTCTCATGTGTAGAGAAATGACTTGTAGGCTAGGGAATGACACTTGCATTTCCAGTGATCATGTAATACATTAGTCCTTTGATATGCTGATGATGAGTTGTTTATATCTATTGATATTGTTATATCTGTCTTGTTATCTACATTTTATAATTGACAGATTAACAAGGTAAGTGTTGGCATGCCTGAAATTACGCATGAAAAACAGCTACATTTTGGTTTACACGAACTCAATCAATTGTTATTGGAAAATAATAAATTACTGTGAGGTTTTATTCTGAAATATATATATTTCAGAATAATATATTATATATTATAGAATAATATAATTAATATTATAGAATAATCTAATATATATATTATTCCATTGACACATATATTGGAAACCACACGTCAAATAGACATTTTCACATTTTATAGATGATCAAATTTGGTCAAGAATGCGATGCCACTGATATTACACCCCTTCATCTCATCATCCCCCAATGTCTTCCCCGGTATAAACTCGGTTAGGCTACTCCATGTATAAAGAATATTCTCCTATCTCTTATCAGTCCATATCTCGGGTGATTTTATCTCTCCCCTTTGGTAGTGGTTCTCTCTAGGACCCAGAAGAGTGGGAGAGACAAGTGTTGAACCAGAATACGTATCGCCGTTCCTAATTACCTCACATTAGGAAAACATATATTGCTTATCTTCAGTCTAGTCCGTCACTCTTGACTCTTGTTGGGCAGATACAAGTGGTACAGAGGCAGGTGCAAGCCTGCGATTACCCACTCGGAATACGCCGTCTGTCTGGCGCTCTGTGGTTCTGTTCCTTCGCGAATCAGTGAGCAGAGATCACGAGGTAGATAGGTGGGTTTTATGAGGTTATCACGAAAGCTCCCGAGACCAGAGGAACGCCCGCAAGGTGAAATGACACAATATATCATCTGCATCCTGAGAGGAGGTCTGCGTTGCGTAAAAGAAGCGGATGATTGAGGATAAACTGGGAGGTTTCCCGTGTCTCGGGGTGATTCCAGTGTCTCAGGAGTCGCGTCTGAGCGGTAATAGACGAGAGAGACCTAGAGAGAATAGGTTGTTTGCGCTCCCGGGAGGTCCCGCTCTGCATGAAAAGGAGCGATGCAAAAGAGATTCCCAAGGTAAGAAGAAGTAGAAAAATAACCGATTATGAAGTTTATAAAAAACAAAAGTTGAGGAGCTGTATCGGTATTTTAGCTCTTCATTTAATATTCTATCGTTTTTAGGACGAGAGCTGTGTTTTACCCTGTCCGTTGCTTTCTGAATGCGCGCTTTACGCATAGGACTCGTTTGCCTGTTGTGATATAGATTTCGATTTTACAAAGATTTTTTCAAAATGGGAGTGTGACAGATATTGCAATCTGTTCCATGACCTCTTGAAACACACTAACTCTGTAATTAAACTACGTTAAGCCCGTTCTAAGGTTGCATACTGAACTTTTTGAATGGTTACGACAGGTCATTTCCAGTCCACCTGGGAAACCTCTGAGTATTCCGTTGCTAAAGTGTGATTCTAAATGAAATACAAGTAGTCATGCTCTTGCGAATTAGAACAAAATTGTGTGCAATAATCAACTATTTTCCATATGTGAAAAAATATCTGATTTAAATAGGCCAATTTGTTACATTTTTGTCTATCAAATTATATGGTGAGCCATGGTCATCCGAAGTATGTTACATTTATGTTTGTTCATCTTTGAGTTAATTTCTGTTCTGAGTAACGATCCAGTGGCTATGGTTCATACTGAGCAGACAGGGGATAGTGTTTAGACTATATACAGGTTTGAGGTTGTACAGGCTACAGACATAGCTGATAGTGTTTAGACTATATACAGGGTTGAGGTTGTACAGGCTACAGACATAGCTGATAGTGTTTAGACTATATACAGGATTGAGGTTGTAGAGACTATATACAGGGTTGAGGTTGTATAGGCTATATACAGGATTGAGGTTGTACAGGCTACAGACATAGCTGATAGTGTTTAGACTATATACAGGGTTGAGGTTGTACAGGCTACAGACATAGCTGATAGTGTTTAGACTATATACAGGGTTGAGGTTGTACAGGCTACAGACATAGCTGATAGTGTTTAGACTATATACAGGGTTGAGGTTGTACAGGCTACAGACATAGCTGATAGTGTTTAGACTATATACAGGATTGAGGTTGTACAGGCTACAGACATAGCTGATAGTGTTTAGACTATATACAGGGTTGAGGTTGTACAGGCTACAGACATAGCTGATAGTGTTTAGACTATATACAGGATTGAGGTTGTAGAGACTATATACAGGGTTGAGGTTGTATAGGCTATATACAGGATTGAGGTTGTACAGGCTACAGACATAGCTGATAGTGTTTAGACTATATACAGGGTTGAGGTTGTACAGGCTACAGACATAGCTGATCGTGTTTAGACTATATACAGGGTTGAGGTTGTACAGGCTACAGACATAGCTGATAGTGTTTAGACTATATACAGGGTTGAGGTTGTACAGGCTACAGACATAGCTGATAGTGTTTAGACTATATACAGGGTTGAGGTTGTACAGGCTACAGACATAGCTGATAGTGTTTAGACTATATACAGGATTGAGGTTGTACAGGCTACAGACATAGCTGATAGTGTTTAGACTATATACAGGGTTGAGGTTGTACAGGCTACAGACATAGCTGATAGTGTTTAGACTATATACAGGATTGAGGTTGTAGAGACTATATACAGGGTTGAGGTTGTATAGGCTATATACAGGATTGAGGTTGTACAGGCTACAGACATAGCTGATAGTGTTTAGACTATATACAGGGTTGAGGTTGTACAGGCTACAGACATAGCTGATCGTGTTTAGACTATATACAGGGTTGAGGTTGTACAGGCTACAGACATAGCTGATAGTGTTTAGACTATATACAGGGTTGAGGTTGTACAGGCTACAGACATAGCTGATAGTGTTTAGACTATATACAGGGTTGAGGTTGTAGAGACTATATACAGGGTTGAGGTTGTATAGGCTATATACAGGGTTGAGGTTGTACAGGCTACAGACATAGCTGATAGTGTTTAGACTATATACAGGGTTGAGGTTGTATAGGCTATATACAGGGTTGAGGTTGTACAGGCTACAGACATAGCTGATAGTGTTTAGACTATATACAGGGTTGAGGTTGTACAGGCTACAGACATAGCTGATAGTGTTTAGAATAAAGACAGGGTTGAGGTTGTACAGACTATACAGGGTTGAGGTTGTATAGACTATATACAGGGTTGCGGTTGTACAGACTATATACAGGGTTGCGGTTGTACAGACTATATACAGGGTTGAGGTTGTACAGACTATATACAGTGTTGAGGTTGTACAGACTATATACAGTGTTGAGGTTTTACAGACTATATACAGAGTTGAGGTTGTACAGACTATAGACAGGGCGGAGGTTGTATAGACTATAGACAGGGCTGAGGTTATATAGACTATAGACAGGGCTGAGGTTGTATAGACTATAGACAGGGCTGAGGTTGTATAGACTATAGACAGGGCTGAGGTTGTATAGACTATAGACAGGGCGGAGGTTGTATAGACTATAGACAGGGCGGAGGTTGTATAGACTACAGACAGGGCTGAGGTTGTATAGACTATATACAGGGCTGAGGTTGTATAGACTACAGACAGGGCTGAGGTTGTATAGACTACAGACAGGGCTGAGGTTGTATAGACTAGACAGGGCGGAGGTTGTATAGACTACAGACAGGGCTGAGTTTGTATAGACTACAGACAGGGCTGAGTTTGTATAGACTACAGACAGGGCTGAGTTTGTATAGACTACAGACAGTGCTGAGGTTGTATAGACTACAGACAGGGCTGAGGTTGTATAGACTACAGACAGGGCTGAGGTTGTATAGACTATAGACAGGGCTGAGGTTGTATAGACTATAGACAGGGCTGAGGTTGTATAGACTATAGACAGGGCTGAGGTTGTATAGACTATAAACAGGGTTGAGGTTGTATAGACTACAGACAGGGCTGAGGTTGTATAGACTACAGACAGGGCTGAGGTTGTATAGACTACAGACAGGGATTATATAGACTATAAACAGGGTTGAGGTTGTATAGACTACAGACAGGGCTGAGGTTGTATAGACTACAGACAGGGCTGAGGTTGTATAGACTACAGACAGGGATTATATAGACTATAAACAGGGTTGAGGTTGTATAGACTACAGACAGGGCTGAGGTTGTATAGACTACAGACAGGGCTGAGGTTGTATAGACTATAGACAGGGCTGAGGTTGTATAGACTACAGACAGGGCTGAGGTTTTATAGACTATACAGGGCTGAGGTTGTATAGACAGGGCTGGGGTTGTATAGACTATATACAGGGCTGAGGTTGTATAGACAGGGTTGAGGTTGTATAGACTAGACAGGGCTGAGGTTCTATAGACTATAGACAGGGCTGAGGTTGTATAGACTATAGACAGGGCTGAGGTTGTATAGACAGGGCTGAGGTTGTATAGACTATAGACACGGCTGAGGTTGTATAGACAGGGCTGAGGTTGTATAGACACTAGACAGGGCTGAGGTTGTATAGACAGGGCTGAGGTTGTATAGACTATAGACAGGGCTGAGGTTGTATAGACTACAAACAGGGCTGAGGTTGTATAGACTATAGACAGGGCTGAGGTTGTATAGACAGGGCTGAGGTTGTATAGACTATAGACACGGCTGAGGTTGTATAGACAGGGCTGGGGTTGTATAGACTATAGACAGGGCTGAGGTTGTATAGACTACAGACAGGGCTGAGGTTGTATAGACTACAAACAGGGGTGAGGTTGTATAGACTATAGACAGGGCTGAGTTTGTATAGACTACAAACAGGGCTGAGGTTGTATAGACTACAAACAGGGCTGAGGTTGTATAGACTACAGATAGGGCTGAGGTTGTATAGACTACAAACAGGGCTGAGGTTGTATAGACTATAGACAGGGCTGAGGTTGTATAGACTATAGACAGGGCTGAGGTTGTATAGACTATAGACAGGGCTGAGGTTGTATAGACTACAGACAGGGCTGAGTTTGTATAGACTACAGACAGGGCTGAGTTTGTATAGACTACAGACAGGGCTGAGTTTGTATAGACTACAGACAGGGCTGAGGTTGTATAGACTACAGACAGGGCTGACGTTGTATAGACTACAGACAGGGCTGAGTTTGTATAGACTACAGACAGGGCTGAGTTTGTATAGACCACAGACAGGGCTGAGTTTGTATAGACCACAGACAGGGCTGAGGTTGTATAGACTACAGACAGGGCTGAGGTTGTATAGACTACAGACAGGGCTGAGGTTGTATAGACTATAGACAGGGCTGAGGTTGTATAGACTATAGACAGGGCTGAGGTTGTATAGACTATAGACAGGGCTGAGGTTGTATAGACTATAGACAGGGCTGAGGTTGTATAGACTATAGACAGGGCTGAGGTTGTATAGACCACAGACAGGGCTGAGGTTGTATAGACTACAGACAGGGCTGAGGTTGTATAGACTACAGACAGGGCTGAGGTTGTATAGACTACAGACAGGGCTGAGGTTGTATAGACTATAGACAGGGCTGAGGTTGTATAGACTATAGACAGGGCTGAGGTTGTATAGACTATAAACAGGGTTGAGGTTGTATAGACTACAGACAGGGCTGAGGTTGTATAGACTACAGACAGGGCTGAGGTTGTATAGACTACAGACAGGGATTATATAGACTATAAACAGGGTTGAGGTTGTATAGACTACAGACAGGGCTGAGGTTGTATAGACTACAGACAGGGCTGAGGTTGTATAGACTATAGACAGGGCTGAGGTTGTATAGACTACAGACAGGGCTGAGGTTTTATAGACTATACAGGGCTGAGGTTGTATAGACAGGGCTGGGGTTGTATAGACTATATACAGGGCTGAGGTTGTATAGACAGGGTTGAGGTTGTATAGACTAGACAGGGCTGAGGTTCTATAGACTATAGACAGGGCTGAGGTTGTATAGACTATAGACAGGGCTGAGGTTGTATAGACAGGGCTGAGGTTGTATAGACACTAGACAGGGCTGAGGTTGTATAGACAGGGCTGAGGTTGTATAGACTATATACAGGGCTGAGGTTGTATAGACTACAGACAGGGCTGAGGTTGTATAGACTACAAACAGGGCTGGGGTTGTATAGACTATAGACAGGGCTGAGGTTGTATAGACTATAGACAGGGCTGAGGTTGTATAGACTACAAACAGGGCTGAGGTTGTATAGACTATAGACAGGGCTGAGGTTGTATAGACTACAAACAGGGCTGAGGTTGTATAGACTACAGACAGGGCTGAGGTTGTATAGACTACAAACAGGGCTGAGGTTGTATAGACTACAAACAGGGCTGAGGTTGTATAGACTATAGACAGGGCTGAGGTTGTATAGACTATAGACAGGGCTGAGGTTGTATAGACTATAGACAGGGCTGAGGTTGTATAGACTACAGACAGGGCTGAGTTTGTATAGACTACAGACAGGGCTGAGTTTGTATAGACTACAGACAGGGCTGAGGTTGTATAGACTACAGACAGGGCTGAGTTTGTATAGACTACAGACAGGGCCGAGTTTGTATAGACTACAGACAGGGCTGAGTTTGTATAGACCACAGACAGGGCTGAGGTTGTATAGACTACAGACAGGGCTGAGGTTGTATAGACTACAGACAGGGCTGAGGTTGTATAGACTATAGATAAGGGCTGAGGTTGTATAGACTATAGACAGGGCTGAGGTTGTATAGACTATAGACAGGGCTGAGGTTGTATAGACTATAGACAGGGCTGAGGTTGTATAGACTACAGACAGGGCTGAGTTTGTATAGACTACAGACAGGGCTGAGTTTGTATAGACTACAGACAGGGCTGAGTTTGTATAGACTACAGACAGGGCTGAGTTTGTATAGACTACAGACAGGGCTGAGTTTGTATAGACTACAGACAGGGCTGAGTTTGTATAGACTACAGACAGGGCTGAGTTTGTATAGACTACAGACAGGGCTGAGTTTGTATAGACTACAGACAGGGCTGAGTTTGTATAGACTACAGACAGGGCTGAGTTTGTATAGACTACAGACAGGGCTGAGTTTGTATAGACTACAGACAGGGCTGAGGTTGTATAGACTACAGACAGGGCTGAGTTTGTATAGACTACAGACAGGGCTGAGTTTGTATAGACTACAGACAGGGCTGAGGTTGTATAGACTACAGACAGGGCTGAGGTTGTATAGACTACAGACAGGGCTGAGGTTGTATAGACTACAGACAGGGCTGAGGTTGTATAGACTACAGACAGGGCTGAGGTTGTAGCATTTCAGGTGAAGCTGGTTGAGAGAATGTCAAGAGTGTGCAAAGCTGTCATCAAGGCAAAGGGTGGCTACTTTGAAGAATCTCAAATCTCCAGTATTGTTTGATTGTTTAACACTTTGTTTAACACGTTCTTGGTTACTTCATGATTCCATATGTGTTATTTCGTAGTTTTGATGTAGAAGATCTCTGGAATGAGTAGGTGTGTCTAAACCTTTGACTGGTACTGTAGATAGAGCGGGAGGAATACAGAGATAGACAGAAGGGGGCTGGAAGCGGATGCCACGTCTGTGTTTCCTGCCAACTGATCACGCTCTGGCTGGTTCTGGCTCATAGGGAAGGCATGGGTGTTGGACAATTGAAATTTGTGTGTGTGTGTGGTGGGTGGGGGGGGTTTACAGTCATCAGTCCACACAACAAGCATTTGCCAGCTCAATTGGCCCAATATCATGTTAGGTGCTGGATTGGGCTGAATCAATACATGCAAACAGATTTTACATTTACATTTACATTTAAGTCATTTAGCAGACGCTCTTATCCAGAGCGACTTACAAATTGGTGCATTCACCTTATGACATCCAGTGGAACAGCCACTTTACAATAGTGCATCTAAATCTTTTAAGGGGGGTGAGAAGGATTACTTTATCCTATCCTAGGTATTCCTTAAAGAGGTGGGGTTTCAGGTGTCTCCGGAAGGTGGTGATTGACTCCGCTGTCCTGGCGTCGTGAGGGAGTTTGTTCCACCATTGGGGGGCCAGAGCAGCGAACAGTTTTGACTGGGCTGAGCGGGAACTGTACTTCCTCAGTGGTAGGGAGGCGAGCAGGCCAGAGGTGGATGAACGCAGTGCCCTTGTTTGGGTGTAGGGCCTGATCAGAGCCTGGAGGTACTGAGGTGCCGTTCCCCTCACAGCTCCGTAGGCAAGCACCATGGTCTTGTAGCGGATGCGAGCTTCAACTGGAAGCCAGTGGAGAGAGCGGAGGAGCGGGGTGACGTGAGAGAACTTGGGAAGGTTGAACACCAGACGGGCTGCGGTGTTCTGGATGAGTTGTAGGGGTTTAATGGCGCAGGCAGGGAGCCCAGCCAACAGCGAGTTGCAGTAATCCAGACGGGAGATGACAAGTGCCTGGATTAGGACCTGCGCCGCTTCCTGTGTGAGGCAGGGTCGTACTCTGCGGATGTTGTAGAGCATGAACCTACAGGAACGGGCCACCGCCTTGATGTTATTTGAGAACGACAGGGTGTTGTCCAGGATCACGCCAAGGTTCTTAGCGCTCTGGGAGGAGGACACAATGGAGTTGTCAACCGTGATGGCGAGATCATGGAACGGGCAGTCCTTCCCCGGGAGGAAGAGCAGCTCCGTCTTGCCGAGGTTCAGCTTCAGGTGGTGATCCGTCATCCACACTGATATGTCTGCCAGACATGCAGAGATGCGATTCGCCACCTGGTCATCAGAAGGGGGAAAGGAGAAGATTAATTGTGTGTCGTCTGCATAGCAATGATAGGAGAGACCATGTGAGGTTATGACAGAGCCAAGTGACTTGGTGTATAGCAAGAATAGGAGAGGGCCTAGAACAGAGCCCTGGGGGACACCAGTGGTGAGAGCACGTGGTGAGGAGACAGATTCTCGCCACGCCACCTGGTAGGAGCGACCTGTCAGGTAGGACGCAATCCAAGCGTGTGCCGCGCCGGAGATGCCCAACTCGGAGAGGGTGGAGAGGAGGATCTGATGGTTCACAGTATCGAAGGCAGCCGATAGGTCTAGAAGGATGAGAGCAGAGGAGAGAGAGTTAGCTTTAGCAGTGCGGAGCGCCTCCGTGATACAGAGAAGAGCAGTCTCAGTTGAATGACTAGTCTTGAAACCTGACTGATTTGGATCAAGAAGGTCATTCTGAGAGAGATAGCGGGAGAGCTGGCCAAGGACGGCACGTTCAAGAGTTTTGGAGAGAAAAGAAAGAAGGGATACTGGTCTGTAGTTGTTGACATCGGAGGGATCGAGTGTAGGTTTTTTCAGAAGGGGTGCAACTCTCGCTCTCTTGAAGACGGAAGGGACGTAGCCAGCGGTCAGGGATGAGTTGATGAGCGAGGTGATCGAGATTTTAGTTTGAACTATGTGAGATTGTAATGTTTTGTGGAATAATTAATCAAATCATCTATACGCATTTAAAGATTTACATCTCAGACTGAATATCAATATATTAGATGTCTGATGATTAACCTTATAACTCGATTTATTGCACATGTTCTTATTTATTATTTTTTAATATATATTTTTCATTTATTGAAAGCAGTAACTTCCCTCAATGTACTCTGAACACTTCCTGACTCTAGGACCAAGAACATGTATTCCAAATAGCTTCTGAAGTTAATAATTGTATATTAGTTATTGTGAAAATATATATATATATATATATTTTAATTTCCTGAAAAAAGTTTCTGTTTTGAGAGAGGACGTTTTTATCAGACAGTGACGATATGCTTGCGCTGCATATATACATTTCTTATGGCTGAAAGTGCGACAGGAAAGGAGAAGATGTTTGAACCTTCACTCTTCTGTTCGAAGGCTGTATTTCATCTACAGAGAGATGAACCTGGAGAAGAGACCCCTGGTGCTGGGGCTCTGTTCACAAACAGACCCTACAGAGAGATGAACCTGGAGAAGAGACCCCTAAGCAAGCTGGTGCTGGGGCTCTGTTCACAAACAGACCCCACAGAGAGATGAACCTGGAGAAGAGTCCCCTAAACAAGCTGGTACTGGGGCTCTGTTCACAAACAGACCCCACAGAGAGATTAACCTGGAGAAGAGACCCCTGGTGCTGGGGCTCTGTTCACAAACAGACCCTACAGAGAGATGAACCTGGAGAAGAGACCCCTGGTGCTGGGGCTCTGTTCACAAACAGACCCTACAGAGAGATGAACCTGGAGAAGAGACCCCTGGTGCTGGGGCTCTGTTCACAAACAGACCCTACAGAGAGATGAACCTGGAGAAGAGACCCCTAAACAAGCTGGTGCTGGGGCTCTGTTCACAAACAGACCCCACAGAGAGATGAACCTGGAGAAGAGACCCCTGGTGCTGGGGCTCTGTTCACAAACAGACCCTACAGAGAGATGAACCTGGAGAAGAGACCCTTGGTGCTGGGGCTCTGTTTACCATCAGACCCTACAGAGAGATGAACCTGGAGAAGAGACCCCTGGTGCTGGGGCTCTGTTCACAAACAGACCCTACAGAGAGATGAACCTGGAGAAGAGACCCCTGGTGCTGGGGCTGTGTTCACAAACAGACCCCACAGAGAGATGAACCTGGAGAAGAGACCCCTGGTGCTGGGGCTCTGTTCACAAACAGACCCTACAGAGAGATTAACCTGGAGAAGACACCCCTGGTGCTGGGGCTCTGTTCACAAACAGACCCTACAGAGAGATAAACCTGGAGAAGAGACCCCTGGTGCTGGGGCTCTGTTCACAAACAGACCCTACAGAGAGATGAACCTGGAGAAGAGACCCCTAAACAAGCTGGTGCTGGGGCTCTGTTCACAAACAGACGCTACAGAGAGATGAACCTGGACAAGAGACCCCTGGTGCTGGGGCTCTGTTCACAAACAGACCCTACAGAGAGATGAACCTGGAGAAGAGACCCCTGGTGCTGGGGATCTGTTTACAAACAGACCCTACAGAGAGATGAACCTGGAGAAGAGACCCCTGGTGCTGGGGCTCTGTTCACAAACAGACCCTACAGAGAGATGAACCTGGAGAAGAGACCCCTAAGCAAGCTGGTGCTGGGGCTCTGTTCACAAACAGACCCCACAGAGGACAGAGAAACACAATTAGACAATCAGAGCAACACAATTTCTTGACACATTGGAAAGAATTAACAAAAAAACTGAGCAAACTAGAATACCATTTGACCCTAAACAGAGAGCACACAGAGGCAGAATACCTGACCACTGTGACTGAACTAAAATTAAGGAAAGCTTTGACTATGTAGAGACTCAGTGAGCATAGCCTTGCTATTGAGAAAGGTCGCCATCGGCAGACCTGGCTCTCAAGAGAAGACAGGCTATGTGCACACTGCCCGCAAAATGTGGTGGAAACTGAGCTGCACTTCCTAACCTCCTGCCGAATGTATGACCATATTAGAGACACATATTTCCCTCAGATTACACAGATCCAAAAAGATTTTGAAAACAAATACAATTTTGAAAAACTTTTGATAAACTCATATCTATTGGGCAATAATAGCAGGAAGATTTGTTGCCACAATAAAAGGGCAACCAGTGAAGAACAAACACCATTGTAAATACAACCCATATTTATGTTTTTATTTTCCCTTTTGTACTTTGACTATTTGCCCATTGAATTGAGAGAGAGAGAGGGCGAGAGAAAGCGAATCCAATTTTATTTGCCAAATGTGCCAAATACAACAAGTGTAGACTTTACCATGAAATGCTCGGATTAGTCTCCCACTCCTTGAAAGCGACAGTTCTAGCCTTTAGCCCGATGCGGATGTCGCCTGTAACACATGGCCTCTGGTTGGGATATGTATGTACAGTCACTGTGGGGACGACATCATCGATGCACTTATTGATGAAGCCGATGACTGAGGTGGTGTATTCCTCAATGCCCTTGGATGAATCCCGGAACATATTCCAGTCTGTGCTAGCAAAACAGTCCTGTAGTGTAGCATCCGCGTCATCTGACCACTTCCGTATTGAACGAGTCACTGGTACTTCCTGCTTTAGTTTTTGCCTGTAAGCAGGAATCAAGAGGATAGAATTGAGGTCAAATTTGCCAAATGGAGGGCGGGGGAGAGCTTCGTATGCATCTCTATGTGGAGTAAAGGTGGTCTAGGATGATTTTTTCCCTGGTTGCACATGTGACATGAAACATTTGGAAAAATATATTTAAGTTTGCCTGCATTAAATTTCCCAGCCACTAGGAGCGCCACTTCTGGGTGAGCATTTTCTTCTTTGCTTATGGCATAGAGTTGGTTGAGAGAGGTCTTAGTGCCAGCCTCCCTTTTGGTGATACATAGTCAGCTACGAATAACACAGATGAGAACCCTCTTGGTAGATAGTGTGGTCGACAGCTTATCATAAGGTACTCTACCTCAGGCGAGCAATACCTCGAGACTTCTTTAATATTAAACATAGGCACACCAGCTGTTATTGACAAAAAGACACACCCACCCCTCGTCTTACCAGAGGTGGCATCTCTGTTCTGCCGGTGAATGGAAAATCGCGCCAGCTCTATATTGTCAGTTTCTTCGTTCAGCCACGTCTCAGTGAAACATAAGATGTTACAGTTTTTAATGTCCCGTTGGTAGAATAATCTTAATACTAGGTCATCAATTTTATTTTCTAATGATTGTACGTTTGCAAGGAGAAATGAAAGGCATTGGGAGTTTACTCGCTCTTCTCCGGATTCTCAGAAGGATTCCCGATCTGCGGCCCCTTTTCCGGCGTCTTTTCTTCACGCAAAAAGGTGTGGATCTGGGCCTGTTCCAGTGAAAGCAGGATATCCTCCTCGTCCGACTCGTGAAAGGAAAACGTTTCTTCTTGTCCGCGGTGAGTAATGGATTTTATCCAGAAGTTATTTTCGGTAGCAGCAACATTATGAACACAATAAGTTTTAAAAAATGTGTTAAACAAAAGAAAAAGAAACAATTGGTTGGGAGAATGTAAAACGTCAGCCATGTTCTTCAGCGCCATCTTGGGTATGACAGGAATGAATGTAGAGAAAGAGGCCGAATGCCATCTTTAAACTGTCACGAACCGGCTCAAAGCCCGTAACAAAGGGAGACAACGTGGAGATAAGGAGTAACAAAATATATATTTATTAACTAAAGCAACTAAGGAAAATATACAATGGTGTGTATAATCAGTAATCAGTAGTATAAGTGAGTGTTTTGCATGCATGAATGTGATAATGCAGGGTGTTGAAAGGTGCCAAAGCAAACAAACAAAAGGCCACCAAGAACCACAACACAATCTACAAAGGTGTCTGCATGGAGAGAGTCTCTTCCATGAATGTGGAAGAGGTCTATTTATCCTGGGAGACACCTGGCCCAGGTGTTTCCCATGTAGCTGACGACCCTCTCAACTCCGCCCACCGGCATCCTAATAAGGAAACAAGAACAAAGACAGAATACGGCAGACAGAGTGGGAGGGTCGTCACAAAACACTCCACCATGCCTGACTGGCCAATAGGATGGGATGATAGCAGACACAAGCGGGTGTTTCACACAACTAAAAAACAACAGAAGAGAGGATTTAAACGTGTTTGTCTATCTGTCTCCCCCTCTCTCTCTCTCTCTCTCTCTCTCCATCTCTCTCCCTCTTTCTTTCTCTCTCTCGCTCCCTCTTTTTCTATCTCTCTCTCTCTCTCGAACATAAAGAGATCTGGTGAAATATTTATGAATTTTAATATAGAATGCACCCTAGCAGCCTTAGCATTTTTTTCTTGCAACTTTGGACCCTGAAAATGTTGTTATCCCCAGTGCATTAGTCATTGGTGTGTGACCGAGTGAGTTCAAACCCTGGTCTCCTGTGTTGCTCAAGACTGTGTTAGCCCACTGAGCTAAAGCCTAGACATTAGTATCATCTTATTTAGTGAGATGAAAAACCACACTGTGAGTAAGTTAGTACTAAAAGAAAGGTCTGGTTTTTGCGTCAAAAGCAACATTTCTTCAGCTGCAAAATATCTTCATAATACTATTACCACATATTTTAAACTGTCAACATTTAGTTTGATCAGGTTGTCCTCATTCAGCTATTCCACCACCATGGAAGAATGTCTGTCTCTGTCTCTCTCTGTCTCTCTACATCTCTCTACCTCTCTCTCTCTCTGTCTCTCTACCTCTCTCTCTCTCTCTACATCTCTCTCTACATCTCTCTACCTCTCTCTCTCTCTGTCTCTCTACATCTCTCTCTACCTCTCTCTCTCTCTGTCTGTCTCTCTCTCTCTTTCTCTGTCTCTCTCTCTCTCTCTACATCTCTCTACCTCTCTCTCTCTCTGTCTCTCTACATCTCTCTCTACCTCTCTCTCTCTCTGTCTCTCTACCTCTCTCTCTCTCTGTCTGTCTCTCTCTCTCTTTCTCTGTCTCTCTCTCTCTCTCTACATCTCTCTCTACATCTCTCTACCTCTCTCTCTCTCTGTCTCTCTACATCTCTCTCTACCTCTCTCTCTCTCTCTCTCTGAATGACATCCAATATTCATGTAGTCAGCCCCATCCACTATCGCTTAGCGTTGAATTTCTCTTTTTCCCTTTTCCTAATGCAAAACAGATAAGAAGCAAGGCGGCTCCACGGCACCACAGATTCACTCCAGTGATCAGAGAGAGAGAGAGAGACAGAGGTAAGTGTGAAACATAATCTGACCAGTGGAATAATGAAACTCAAGCATCTGATAATGGGGGGGGGGGGGGGGTTCTATCTAAATGGTGATTATGGTGATTTCCTTCAGCCCTTATCAATTCCTGGAACCTGCTGCAGTTAGAACAAATATAATCACCCACCATTTTATTTGTGTTATTATTAAACAGACTAACACACAATTTTCTACACTTTATCTCACATCACCGTCTTCCCTCCTCCCCTGGGCAGCTTCCTGGCCGGTGACTTCATCATATTCAGTTCTGGGATAGATATCAAATTTGTAATTGGCTTCTTGTTACAAGACTTCGTGATTGTTATCAGCACATTTAGACAAACCTTTCACATTCTGTATGGCGGCGCGTGTACAACACGACGCTCGGCATCTACCCAGATTTAGCAAATTAGTAGTAATTTACTTAATAGTTCTTAGTTTATTCACTCAGTACAGCCTGACGTACACTCTAAATAGCCGACAAGAACTCCTGGATATTGAAACACAATGCACAAAGAGTTTTTTGACAACTTACAATTTCTACTGGAGATTGCGAAGACGCCCCGGGAGACTGAACAATAGCAGAGAGGAAGTACCTGGAGGCGAGAGGGAAGCGGGGTAGCCTCCGGGCTAGACAACAGCTAACCCCACATCAGCTTTCACTACCTAGCCTTTTCCTCACTAACGTTCGGTCATTGGCGAACAAAATGAACGAAATACGACTAAGAATCATCTCACAAAAAAGCATTGTGGATTGTAGCGTCATGTTTTTCACGGAAATGTGGCTAAACAACAGCCCGACAACGCTATTGGGCCAGAGGGGAGCGACGTCTTCAGGGCTGATCACACGGCAGAGGACTCTGGTTAGACCAGAGGAGGTGGTCTCTGCATTTATGTAAACAAAGCATGATGTACAGACTAACATAACCGGGAGTCACTGCTCAACCAATCTGGAGCACCTCATGATTAGCTGCAGGCCTTTCTCATTGCCTCGGGAGCGTACATCCATTGTTGTTACTGCAGCCTATATACCTTGCAGATGCTAATGCTAAATTAGCAATGAAAGAACTGCAGGTTGCTATTAGCAAACATCACATCCTGATGGTGCTTTTAATTGTTGCAGGGGGTTTTTAACCACTCAAATCTGAAAACTGTTTCTCCCAAATTCCACCAGAATGTCTCCTGCCCCACTAGAAGACACAATACACTAGACCACGTGTATACAAACATTACCCAGAGGCTTACAAAGCCATTCCCCTCCCCCACATGGGACAGTCTGATCACCTTTCACTGTTCCTGCTCACCAAGTATTTACCCCTGGTTAAACATGTGATCAGTGAGGACAGTCAGTGTGTGGCCAGAGGGGTCAGACTCATTACTACAGCACCAGTTTCAACATCAGAGACTGGAGATGGTTTGCCACTCAGGACCCTTGACTCACATACGAACATTGAAACACATGCTACTTCCGTTCTTTGATTATATCAACATCTGCATCAACAATGTCACCACCCATAAACTAATAAAGACCTTCGCCAACCAGAAGCCTTGGACGAACAGAGAGGTCCGACTACTGCTAATAAAGACCTTCGCCAACCAAAAGCCTTGGATGAACAGAGAGGTCCGACTACTGCTAATAAAGACCTTCGCCAACCAGAAGCCTCGGATGAACAGAGAGGTCCGACTACTGCTAATAAAGACCTTCGCCAACCAGAAGCCTTGGATGAACAGAGAGGTCCGACTACTGCTAATAAAGACCTTTGCCAACCAGAAGCCTTGGATGAACAGAGAGGTCCGACTACTGCTAATAAAGCCCTCGCCAACGAGAAGCCTTGGATGAACAGAGAGGTTAGACTACTGCTAATAAAGACCTTCGCCAACCAGAAGCCTTGGATGAACAGAAAGGTCCGACTACTGCTAAAGGCAACGCTGCTTTCCGTTCCGGCGATGCGGAAGCCTACAGATCATCCAGGGCCAACCTGAAAAAGGACATCAAGATGGTTAAACATGACCACAAACTGCGGATTGAGGAGCACTTCAACAACAACTCCGACCCTCGACGCATGTGGAAGGGCATCCAAGCCATCACAGACTACTGGCCAAAAAAACCTACCCCTACAGCGTTTGCATCACCGACGATTTAAACAGGTTCTATGCTAGCTTTGACAGGGACAACAAGGATCCAGCCATCAAAGCTGAGCTCCCCCCAGATGAGCTCCCCCTCAGACTATCCATCGCAGGTGTTTTGTCTGCACTGAGCTGGGTGAATGCACACAAGGCTGCTGGTCCTGATGGTGTCCCCGGTCGTGTGCTCAGAGCATGTGCTGGGCAGCTGGATGAGGTCTTCACTGACATTTTCAACCTGTCACTGGCCCAAGCGGTTGTCCCCACGTGTTTTAGGACCGCAACCATTGTGCCAGTGCCGACGCATTCGACCGCATCAAGCCTGAATGACTTCCGACCTACTGGATTGCTTCGAAAGACTGGTTTTGGTCCTGCCTCCCTCCAACACTGGATCCCCACCAGTTTGTCTACCGACCGAACAGGTCTACAGAGGATGCCATCTCCACAGCTTTGCACTCTGCCCTGACCCATCTAGCCAAAATCCACACCTATGTGAGAATGCTGTTCATAGACTTTAGCTCAGCATTCAATATGGTCATTCCCTCTAGGCTGGTCACCAAACTCCATGACCCAGGGATCAGCCCCTCTCTCTGTAACTGGACTTAGGACTTCCTGACCAACAGACCCCATTCTGTCAGGTTAGACAACTTCACTTCCTCAACCCTGAACCTGAACACCGGTGTGCCACAGGGCTGCGTGCTGAGCCCCCTCCTGTACTCTCTCTTCACCTAAGACCCTGTTCCTGTACACGGACCATTGTCAAGTTCTCAGACGACACCACGGTGGTGGGACAACTCCTGATCAGGGACAATGACGAGTCAGCCTACAGGGAGGAGGTCTAGCACCTGGCTGCATGGTGCGCTGACAACAACCTGGCCCTCAATGCAAAGAAAACCAAGGAGCTCATTGTGGATTAAAGGGAGTCTAAAAGCTGCAGCCTCATTGATGGCACTGAGGTGAAGCGTGTGTCCAGCATCAAATTACTGGGTGTCTACGTCTCTGAGGACCTCTCCTGGACCCTCAAGACCTCAACCCCTACTTTTTGAGGAGGTTGAAGAAGGCCTGCCTGTCTCCCTAGGTCCTGGTGAACTTTTACCACTGCACGGTCGAGAGCATTCTGAATAACTGCACCACAGTGTGGTTTGGCGGATGCTCCGTGACCAACCGAAAGGCCCTGCAATGGGTCCTGAAAACCACCCAGCACATCACTGGTGCCCAGCTCCCTGCCATCGTAGACCTCCAGCGCAAGCGGTGTCTGCGTAGGGCGTGCGGCATCATCAGGGACCCTTCAAACCCATGCCACAAACTGTTCGCTCTCCTACCATCCGGCAGGCGGTACAGGTCTCTGCGTTCCCGCACTAGCAGGCTTAAGAAAAGTTTATTTCCAGCTACTGTAACCCTGCTGAACTCTGTGGCACGGCACTAGCCATATCCACACACCCACATCTTAGTACTGCCTCTCAGGGACCTTGTTGCTCTACTCTCTTTGCACTCTTCACGGTCCTACTGGACTCTGATATTGCTTTGCAAAGTCTGATTAAGGACATTATTCAGTTGTACATGTACATGTCTACCTCGGTAACCTCATTGCTGCTCTCCCTGCATTTCAGTTGCATGCCTCCTTGCACTTTCAATTTCCTTCATTGCACATTTAGACTTGTCATTTGCCTTCATTGCACATTTAGACTTGCCATTTGCCTTCATTGCACATTTATACTTGCCATTTGCCTTCATTGCACATTTATTATTTATTTATTTTATTTACATACATTTATTTATCACTTAATAACATACATTGTACTTAAATGTTTCACTTGTACATTTTTTGTTCTCTTTTATTTGCACTTCTGGTCAGATGCTAACTTCATTTTGTTGTACTGTACTTGTACTTGTTCAATAACAATAAAGTTGAATTTAATCTAATCTAAATCTCTCCCTCCTCTCTTTTTGCTTCCTCCTCTCTCCTCCCTCCCTTTCTCTCCCTCTCTCCCTTCACTCTCCTCCTCGTTTCACCTTCATCTCTCCCCTCCTCCCTCCATTCTCTCTCCTCCTCCTTTCTCTCCTCTCTTTCTGCTTCCTCCTCTCTCCCCTTCTCCCTCCCTTCTCTCTCCTCCTCCTTTCTCACTCCCCTTTCTGCCCTCCCTCTCCCCTTCTCCCTCCCTTCTCTCTCCTCCTCCTTTCTCACCCTCCTCTCTTTCTGCTTCCTCCTCTCTCCCCTTCTCCCTCCCTTCTCTCTCCTCCTCCTTTCTCACCCTCCTCTCTTTCTGCTTCCTCCTCTCTCCTCTCTCCCCTTCTCCCGCCCTCCCTTTCTCCTAACCCTCCCTCTCCCCCCCTCCTCCCTCTCCTCGCTCTCATCCTCCCTCTCCTCAATCCCTCCTCCTTCTCCCTCCCACCCTTTCTCCTAACCCTCCCTCTCCCCCTCCTCCCTCTCCTCGCTCTCATCCTCCCTCCTCCCTCTCCTCAATCCCTCCTCCTTCTCTCTCCTCCTCCTTTCTCACCCTCCTCTCTTTCTGCTTCCTCCTCTCTCCTCTCTCCCCTTCTCCCTCCTGCCCTTTCTCCTAACCCTCCCTCTCCCCCTCCTCCCTCTCCTCGCTCTCATCCTCCCTCCTCCCTCTCCTCAATCCCTCCTCCTTCTCTCTCCTCCACCCCTTTCTCACCCATAGACGTTAGATAGACGATCTAATCAAGGTTGTCAGTCATACATTCCTAACATGTTTCATTTGAAATGTTCAGATGTGGATGAATTGCAGAAATGATCGTGTCTCCAGTGTAAAGAAATATTTCAGTCTTTTCATAAATGTCTGCATCCCAAACTATTCCCTTATACAGTACACTACCTTTGATGAGAGCCCTAGGGGACCTGGTTAAAACTAGGGGACTTAAATGGATCTTCAGTATTTTGGTAGGATTCATCTGCTTCCCCAGAGTCAGATGAACTCATGGATACCATGTTTATGTATCTGTGTCCAGTATGTACAAAGTTAGAGGTATTTTTCTGAGCAAATTCTAACTAGAGTTTAGGGCAATGACTCAGTCATGTGTATCTACTAACATGCTAGCAGATACCTATACACTCTTAGAAAAAAAAGGTGCTATATAGAACCGAAAAGGGATCTTCGACTGACCCCATGAAATAACTATTTTTGGTTCCAAGTAGAACCAAAAAGGGTTCAACCTCGAACCAAAAAGGGTTCTACCTGGAACCAAAAAGGGTTATCTTATGGGGACAGCTGAATAACTATTTTGGAACCATTTTCTCTAACAGTGTAGACTTTCAGTCATTGAGCTAAATCTAGTTAGCATTGGCTCGCAAAACTACCTCTAACTTCCTTCATACTGGACACAGAGGCATACAAATTTGTACCCACGAGATCATCATTGCCAAAATCTCATACTATCCCTTTAACCTGAGTGTATTCATAGCCTTTTCGGTTCCGGAGTCAGTCCGCCAATGTAAAGAAGTAGAAAGTGGTACTGCTTGATGTGTTTGGATCCCAGTTCTTATAAATCTGGGCCAGTCATCTGGGTTCTATTAAGAATGGTTAAATATGCAGCAATGTTAAAATGGCAGGGAACAGAAAACATATTTAAGATGTCAAGGAAAAGGAGACATGTTAAGATGTCAGGGAACAGGAGGCATGTTAAGATGTCAGGGAATAGGAGACACGTTAAGATGTCAGGGAATAGGAGACATGTTAAGATGTCAGGGAATAGGAGACATGTTAAGATGTCAGGGAATAGGAGACATGTTAAGATGTCAGGGAATAGGAGACACATTAAGATGTCAGGGAATAGAAGGCATGTTAAGATGTCAGGGAATAGGAGACACGTTAAGATGTCAGGGAATAGGAGACATGTTAAGATGTCAGGGAATAGGAGACATGTTAAGATGTCAGGGAATAGGAGACACGTTAAGATGTCAGGGAATAGGAGACATGTTAAGATGTCAGGGAATAGGAGACATGTTTAAGATGTCAGGGAATAGGAGACATGTTTAAGATGTCAGGGAATAGGAGACATGTTTAAGATGTCAGGGAATAGGAGACATGTTAAGATGTCAGGGAATAGGAGACATGTTAAGATGTCAGGGAATAGGAGACATGTTAAGATGTCAGGGAATAGGAGACATGTTAAGATGTCAGGGAATAGGAGACATGTCAAGATGTCAGGGAATAGGAGACATGTTAAGATGTCAGGGAATAGGAGACACGTTAAGATGTCAGGGAATAGGAGACATGTTAAGATGTCTTGGAATAGGAGACATGTTAATAGGAGACATGTTAAGATGTCAGGGAATAGGAGACACGTTAAGATGTCAGGGAATAGGAGACATGTTTAAGATGTCAGGGAAAAGGAAACATGTTTAAGATGTCAGGGAATAGGAGACATGTTAAGATGTCAGGGAATAGGAGACACGTTAAGATGTCAGGGAATAGGAGACATGTTAAGATGTCAGGGAATAGGAGACATGTTTAAGATGTCAGGGAATAGGAGACATGTTTAAGATGTCAGGGAATAGGAGACATGTTAAGATGTCAGGGAATAGGAGACACGTCAAGATGTCAGGGAATAGGAGACACGTTAAGATGTCAGGGAATAGGAGACATGTTAAGATGTCAGGGAATAGGAGACATGTTAAGATGTCAGGGAATAGGAGACACGTTAAGATGTCAGGGAATAGATGGAGAGACACGTTAAGATGTCAGGGAATAGGAGACACGTTAAGATGTCAGGGAATAGGAGACATGTTAAGATGTCAGGGAATAGGAGACATGTTAAGATGTCAGGGAATAGGAGACACGTTAAGATGTCAGGGAATAGGAGACACGTTAAGATGTCAGGGAATAGGAGACACGTTAAGATGTCAGGGAATAGGAGACATGTTAAGATGTCAGGGAATAGGAGACATGTTAAGATGTCAGGGAATAGGAGACATGTTAAGATGTCAGGGAATAGGAGACATGTTAAGATGTCAGGGAATAGGAGACACGTTAAGATGTCAGGGAATAGGAGACACGTTAAGATGTCAGGGAATAGGAGACACGTTAAGATGTCAGGGAATAGGAGACATGTTAAGATGTCAGGGAATAGGAGACAAGTTAAGATGTCAGGGAATAGGAGACATGTTTAAGATGTCAGGGAATAGGAGACATGTTAAGATGTCAGGGAATAGGAGACATGTTTAAGATGTCAGGGAATAGGAAACATGTTTAAGATGTCAGGGAATAGGAGACACGTTAAGATGTAAGGGAATAGGAGACACATTAAGATGTCAGGGATTAGGAGACATGTTTAAGATGTCAGGGAATAGGAAACATGTTTAAGATGTCAGGGAATACGAGACATGTTAAGATGTCAGGGAATAGGAGACACGTTAAGATGTCAGGGAATAGGAGACATGTTAAGATGTCAGGGAATAGGAGACATGTTAAGATGTCAGGGAATAGGAGACACGTTAAGATGTCAGGAGAATGTTAAGATGTCAGGGAATAGGAGACATGTTAAGATGTCAGGGAATAGGAGACATGTTTAGATGTCAGAGAATAGGAGACACGTTAAGATGTAAGGGAATAGGAGACACATTAAGATGTCAGGGAATAGGAGACATGTTTAAGATGTCAGGGAATAGGAAACATGTTTAAGATGTCAGGGAATAGGAGACATGTTAAGATGTCAGGGAATAGGAGACACATTAAGATGTCAGGGAATAGGAGACATGTTAAGATGTCAGGGAATAGGAGACATGTTAAGATGTCAGGGAATAGGAGACACGTTAAGATGTCAGGGAATAGGAGACATGTTAAGATGTCAGGGAATAGGAGACATGTTAAGATGTCAGAGAATAGGAGACATGTTAAGATGTCAGGGAATAGGAGACACGTTAAGATGTCAGCGAATAGGAGACATGTTAAGATGTCAGGGAATAGGAGACATGTTAAGATGTCAGGGAATAGGAGACATGTTAAGATGTCAGGGAATAGGAGACATGTTAAGATGTCAGGGAATAGGAGACACGTCAAGATGTCAGGGAATAGGAGACATGTTAAGATGTCAGGGAATAGGGTTAAGATGTCAGGAATAGAGACATGTTAAGATGTCAGGGAATAGGAGACATGTTAAGATGTCAGGGAATGTTAAGGAGACATGTTAAGATGTCAGGGAATAGGAGACACGTTAAGATGTCAGGGAATAGGAGACATGTTAAGATGTCAGGGAATAGGAGACATGTTAAGATGTCAGGGAATAGGAGACACGTTAAGATGTCAGGGAATAGGAGACATGTTAAGATGTCAGGGAATAGGAGACACGTTAAGATGTCAGGGAATAGGAGACACGTTAAGATGTCAGGGAATGTTAAGATGTCAGGGAATAGGAGACACGTTAAGATGTCAGGGAATAGGAGACATGTTAAGATGTCAGGGAATAGGAGACACGTTAAGATGTCAGGGAATAGGAGACACGTTAAGATGTCAGGGAATAGGAGACATGTTTAAGATGTCAGGGAATAGGAGACATGTTAAGATGTCTTGGAATAGGAGACACGTTAAGATGTCAGGGAATAGGAGACATGTTAAGATGTCAGGGAATAGGAGACATGTTAAGATGTCAGGGAATAGGAGACACGTTAAGATGTCAGGGAATAGGAGACATGTTAAGATGTCAGGGAATAGGAGACACGTTAAGATGTCAGGGAATAGGAGACATGTTAAGATGTCAGGGAATAGGAGACACGTTAAGATGTCAGGGAATAGGAGACACGTTAAGATGTCAGGGAATAGGAGACACGTTAAGATGTCAGGGAATAGGAGACACGTTAAGATGTCAGGGAATAGGAGACATGTTAAGATAGGAGACATGTTAAGATGTCAGGGAATAGGAGACACGTTAAGATGTCAGAGAATAGGAGACATGTTAAGATGTCAGGGAATAGGAGACACGTTAAGATGTCAGGGAATAGGAGACACGTTAAGATGTCAGGGAATAGGAGACACGTTAAGATGTCAGGGAATAGGAGACACGTTAAGATGTCAGGCAATAGGAGACATGTTAAGATGTCAGGGAATAGGAGACACGTTAAGATGTCAGGGAATAGGAGACAAGTCAAGATGTACATTTGAAAACGTCTATGTGGTTGAAGGATTTATTTGAAGGATTCTATTTCTTTACAATGTGATTGTAGTTCATAAATCTATTTATTTATTTGAAATAGTTGATGATGCCATAGAGTAAAGCAGTTATTTCCCTTGAAAATAAAAATGTCGTTATAAATTGGAGACTTTGTCTTGAAAGCAGCAGAGAACTATATTTAGCCAACCGCAATGGAAAATTCATAAAAAGATGCCCTTGTAAAATCAGAACACCTTCAGTTCAAATATAGGTGTTACCAACATGTAATCAACAGTACCTTAACTCTCGCTCAGAGCTGTCCTATATACTCATCCTGAGGTTGGCATTCAAATGTTATAATCTATTTTGGTTTCTTTTTGCCCACACCTATTGGCAGGCTTTACATTACTGACACACACACACACACACACACACACACTTTGTTAACCACAGCTGGTGCACGATCTCTAAGGTTGAGGATGTTTCTAGAGTTCGAGAACCTCATGATAAACTGCAGACCATGCTATTTACCAATAAAGTGTGTCTATATTTTTCATAGGTGTCTATTTACCACCTCAAACCGTTGCTGGTACTAAGACCGTACTGAACGAGCTGTACACGGCCATAAACAAACAAGACAAGGCACATCCAGAGGTGGCGCTTCTACTGGCCGGTGATTTTAGTGCATGTTGTGTATTTAAAACTCTTAATCACCTTTAATCCACACACAGAAATTCATACAAGGCTCTCTCTCGCCCTCCAGTTGGCAAATCTGACCATAACACTATCCTCCTGATTCCTGCTTAAAAGCCAAAACTAAAGCAGGAAGTACCAGTGACTCGCTCAATACAGAAGTGGTCCGTTGAAGCAGGTGCTAAGCTACAGGACTGTTTAGCACAGACTGTTTAGCACAGACTGGAATATGTTCCCGGGGTTCATCCGATAACATAGAGGTGTTTAATTAACACATCCGTCGCTGGCTTCATTAATAAGTGCATCGACGACGTCATCCCTACAATGACTGTACGTACATTTCCCAACCAGAAGCCATGGATTACAGGCAACATTTGCTTTTAGTTAAAGGCTAGAGCTGCCGCTTGTCCGTGTAGACCAATTTGGGTTTCCAATCTCTCCAAAAGAATGTGGTGATCGATGGTATCAAAAGCAGCAGGAGTGGGAAACTAATCCCGACACCCTCCTGAACTCCCTGTTCACCCACGACTCCAACAACATCATTAAGTTTGCAGATGACACGAAGGTGGTAGGCCGGATCACCAACGACAAGACACGAGGGGCGAGCACGCCCCCATCCACATCGATGGGGTCTGTAGTGGAGCGGGTCGAGAGCTTCACGCTTCTTGGCGTCCACATCACTAAGGAATTAACATGGTCCATATACACTGCAACACAATTGTGAAGGTGGCTCTAAAACGCCTCTTCTAGGCTAAAAATATTTGGTATGAGCCTCATCACTGCTTGGTATGACAACTGCTCAGCGTCCGACCGCAAGGCGCTACAGAAGGTAGTGAGTACGACCCAGTATATCATTGGGGCCGAGCTCCCTGCCATCCAGGACCTCTATACTAGGAAGTGTCAGAAGAAGACCATAAAAATGGTCAAATACTCCAGCCACCAGCCACCTTCGGGCACCAGCCACCTTCGGGCGGCGTTCGGCGGTCGACGTCACCGACCTTCTAGCCATCACCCGATCCACTTTTCATTTTCCATTGGTTTTGTCTTGTCTTCCATCACACCTGGTTCCAATTCCATCAATCACATGTTGTGTATTTAACCCTCTGTCCCCCCCCATGTCCTTGTGGGTAATTGTTTCTTGTAGTGCTTCTGCACGGTATGCTGGTATTTACCGGGTTTTGTTTGACCCGTTTATTGTATTGTTCTGTTGACGGTGGTTTATGGGTATTAAACGACACCGTTGTAAATCAGTTTCCGCTCTCCTGCACCTGACCTCTCTGCTGCCAGTAGCATCGCATTACAGATAAATAGTCATAACTACCTGGAAACTATAGTTATAACTACCTATAACTACCTGGAAACTATAGTTATAACTACCTATAACTACCTGGAAACTATAGTTATAACTACCTATAACTACCTGGAAAATATAGTTATAACTACCTATAACTACCTGGAAACTATAGTTATAACTACCTATAACTAGCTGGAAACTATAGTTATAACTACCTATAACTACCTGGAAACTATAGTTATAACTACCTATAACTACCTGGAAACTATAGTCATAACTACCTATAACTACCTGGAAACTATAGTTATAACTACCTATAACTACCTGGAAACTAAACTACCTTGAAACTATAGTTATAACTACCTATAACTACCTGGAAACTAAACTACCTTGAAACTATAGTTATAACTACCTATAACTACCTGGAAACTATAGTTATAACTACCTATAACTACCTGGAAACTATAGTTATAACTACCTATAACTACCTGGAAACTATAGTTATAACTACCTATAACTACCTGGAAACTAAACTACCTTGAAACTATAGTTATAACTACCTATAACTACCTGGAAACTATAGTTATAACTACCTATAACTACCTGGAAACTATAGTTATAACTACCTATAACTACCTGGAAACTAAACTACCTTGTAACTATAGTTATAACTACCTATAACTACCTTGAAACTAAACTACTTTGAAACTATAGTTATAACTACCTATAACTACCTGGAAACTATAGTTATAACTACCTATAACTACCTGGAAACTAAACTACCTTGTAACTATAGTTATAACTACCTATAACTACCTTGAAAATAAACTTCCTTGAAACTATAGTTATAACTACCTATAACTACCTTGAAACTAAACTACCTTGAAAATATAGTTATAACTACCTATAACTACCTTGAAAATAAACTTCCTTGAAACTATAGTTATAACTACCTATAACTACCTGGAAACTATAGTTATAACTACCTATCTTATAACTAACTACCTTGAAAATAAACTACCTTGAAACTATAGTTATAACTACCTATAACAACCTTGTAACTATAGTTATAACTACCTATAACTACCTTGAAACTAAACTACCTTGTAACTACCTATAACTACCTTGAAACTAAATAACTACCTTGACTTACTGTCCACCTCTTGCACTTTTCTTATGACTGGTCACATACGCTGCTGCTACTGTTTATTATCTATCCTGTTTCCTAGTCACTTTAATCCTACCTATATGTACATTAATTACCTTGTACCCCCTGCACATCTACTTGGTACTGGTACTTCCTGTATTTGGACAATTTATTGTTATTGTCATTGTGTATTTATTCCTTATGATCTTCCTATTTTTCTCTCTGCAATGTTGGGAAGTTAACATTTCACTGTTCATCTACACCTGTTGTTCAAATAAAATAATATTTGATTTGACACACACACACACACACACACACACACACACACACACACACACACACACACACACACAAGGCTGCCAGGTACCATTACAGGAACAGTAGTTCTCAGTGATAGCTGCAAAACAACACCACTTTCCTCTCCCAATTTTCTCTACCACCAAAAACCTCCGAAGAATATGAGTAGTTAAACTGTGAGACTATGCGCCTGTGTCGCCAAATGACACCCTCTTCCCTACGTAGTGCACTACTTTAGATCAGGGCCCTGGTCAAAAGTAGTGCGCACACTAGGGAATAGGGTGTTATCTGGGTCTATGTAGACACTGAACTCTGAAATTCCAACAAATAAAAAAAGGGCCGACTGGAAAAGCAATTTAAATTACTTGACACGTGGAAAAAAGACTGCTTTGTTTGGAATTCTAATGAAGATTAAGTTTCACATCCGAGCAAAGACACATTTAAATTGTATATTTCAGCTGAGCCATTATTGTAGGGTAGATAACGCTGGTCAAATAAGACTGTGTGTGTGTGTGTGTGTGTGTGTGTGTGTGTGCTTGTGTGCGTGCACGATCACTGACCACGTATCAACCAATCCACTTCCTGTCCATTGCTTTCCCATAAACTCCAACCGGATCCTTGTCTGTCAGATAACCTCCTCTCCTTCTCTCCCACAGAGCACTGTCTGTCAGATAACCTCCTCTCCCACAGAGCACTGACTGTCAGATAACCTCCTCTCCCACAGAGCACTGACTGTCAGATAACCTCCTCTCCCACAGAGCACTGACTGTCAGATAACCTCCTCTCCTTCTCTCCCACAGAGCACTGTCTGTCAGATAGCCTCCTCTCCTTCTCTCCCACAGAGCACTGACTGTCAGATAACCTCCTCTCCCACAGAGCACTGACTGTCAGATAACCTCCTCTCCCACAGAGCACTGACTGTCAGATAACCTCCTCTCCTTCTCTCCCACAGAGCACTGACTGTCAGATAACCTCCTCTCCTTCTCTCCCACAGAGCACTGACTGTCAGATAACATCCTCTCCTTCTCTCCCACAGAGCACTGTCTGTCAGATAACCTCCTCTCCCACAGAGCACTGACTGTCAGATAACCTCCTCTCCCACAGAGCACTGACTGTCAGATAACCTCCTCTCCTTCTCTCCCACATAGCACTGTCTATCAGATAACCTCCTCTCCCACAGAGCACTGACTGTCAGATAACCTCCTCTCCTTCTCTCCCACAGAGCACTGACTGTCAGATAACCTCCTCTCCTTCTCTCCCACAGAGCACTGTCTGTCAGATAGCCTCCTCTCCTTCTCTCCCACAGAGCACTGACTGTCAGATAACCTCCTCTCCCACAGAGCACTGACTGTCAGATAACCTCCTCTCCCACAGAGCACTGACTGTCAGATAACCTCCTCTCCTTCTCTCCCACAGAGCACTGTCTGTCAGATAACCTCCTCTTCTTCTCTCCCACAGAGCACTGACTGTCAGATAACCTCCTCTCCCACAGAGCACTGTCTGTCAGATAACCTCCTCTCCTTCTCTCCCACAGACCACTGACTGTCAGATAACCTCCTCTCCCACAGAGCACTGACTGTCAGATAACCTCCTCTCCTTCTCTCCCACAGAGCACTGACTGTCAGATAACCTCCTCTCCTTCTCTCCCACAGAGCACTGTCTGTCAGATAGCCTCCTCTCCTTCTCTCCCACAGAGCACTGACTGTCAGATAACCTCCTCTCCCACAGAGCACTGACTGTCAGATAACCTCCTCTCCCACAGAGCACTGACTGTCAGATAACCTCCTCTCCTTCTCTCCCACAGAGCACTGTCTGTCAGATAGCCTCCTCTCCTTCTCTCCCACAGAGCACTGACTGTCAGATAACCTCCTCTCCCACAGAGCACTGACTGTCAGATAACCTCCTCTCCCACAGAGCACTGACTGTCAGATAACCTCCTCTCCTTCTCTCCCACAGAGCACTGACTGTCAGATAACATCCTCTCCTTCTCTCCCACAGAGCACTGTCTGTCAGATAACCTTCTCTCCCACAGAGCACTGACTGTCAGATAACCTCCTCTCCCACAGAGCACTGACTGTCAGATAACCTCCTCTCCTTCTCTCCCACATAGCACTGTCTATCAGATAACCTCCTCTCCCACAGAGCACTGACTGTCAGATAACCTCCTCTCCTTCTCTCCCACAGAGCACTGACTGTCAGATAACCTCCTCTCCTTCTCTCCCACAGAGCACTGTCTGTCAGATAGCCTCCTCTCCTTCTCTCCCACAGAGCACTGACTGTCAGATAACCTCCTCTCCCACAGAGCACTGACTGTCAGATAACCTCCTCTCCCACAGAGCACTGACTGTCAGATAACCTCCTCTCCTTCTCTCCCACAGAGCACTGTCTGTCAGATAACCTCCTCTTCTTCTCTCCCACAGAGCACTGACTGTCAGATAACCTCCTCTCCCACAGAGCACTGTCTGTCAGATAACCTCCTCTCCTTCTCTCCCACAGACCACTGACTGTCAGATAACCTCCTCTCCCACAGAGCACTGACTGTCAGATAACCTCCTCTCCTTCTCTCCCACAGAGCACTGACTGTCAGATAACCTCCTCTCCTTCTCTCCCACAGAGCACTGTCTGTCAGATAGCCTCCTCTCCTTCTCTCCCACAGAGCACTGACTGTCAGATAACCTCCTCTCCCACAGAGCACTGACTGTCAGATAACCTCCTCTCCCACAGAGCACTGACTGTCAGATAACCTCCTCTCCTTCTCTCCCACAGAGCACTGACTGTCAGATAACATCCTCTCCTTCTCTCCCACAGAGCACTGACTGTCAGATAACCTCCTCTCCCACAGAGCACTGACTGTCAGATAACCTCCTCTCCCACAGAGCACTGACTGTCAGATAACCTCTTCTCTCCCACAGAGCACTGACTTCTCTCCCACAGAGCACTGACTGTCAGATAACCTCCTCTCCTTCTCTCCCACATAGCACTGTCTATCAGATAACCTCCTCTCCCACAGAGCACTGACTGTCAGATAACCTCCTCTCCTTCTCTCCCACAGAGCACTGACTGTCAGATAACCTCCTCTCCTTCTCTCCCACAGAGCACTGTCTGTCAGATAGCCTCCTCTCCTTCTCTCCCCAGAGCACTGACTGTCAGATAACCTCCTCTCCCACAGAGCACTGACTGTCAGATAACCTCCTCTCCCACAGAGCACTGACTGTCAGATAACCTCCTCTCCTTCTCTCCCACAGAGCACTGTCTGTCAGATAACCTCCTCTCCTTCTCTCCCACAGAGCACTGACTGTCAGATAACCTCCTCTCCCACAGAGCACTGTCTGTCAGATAACCTCCTCTCCTTCTCTCCCACAGACCACTGACTGTCAGATAACCTCCTCTCCCACAGAGCACTGTCTGTCAGATAACCTCCTCTCCCACAGAGCACTGTCTGTCAGATAACCTCCTCTCCTTCTCTCCCACAGAGCACTGTCTGTCAGATAACCTCCTCTCCCACAGAGCACTGACTGTCAGATAACCTCCTCTCCTTCTCTCCCACAGAGCACTGACTGTCAGATAACCTCCTCTCCTTCTCTCCCACAGAGCACTGACTGTCAGATAACCTCCTCTCCTTCTCTCCCACAGAGCACTGACTGTCAGATAACATCCTCTCCTTCTCTCCCACAGAGCACTGTCTGTCAGATAACCTCCTCTCCTTCTCTCCCACAGAGCACTGTCTGTCAGATAACCTCCTCTCCCACAGAGCACTGACTGTCAGATAACCTCCTCTCCTTCTCTCCCACAGAGCACTGACTGTCAGATAACCTCCTCTCCCACAGAGCACTGACTGTCAGATAACCTCCTCTCCTTCTCTCCCACATAGCACTGTCTATCAGATAACCTCCTCTCCCACAGAGCACTGACTGTCAGATAACCTCCTCTCCTTCTCTCCCACAGAGCACTGACTGTCAGATAACCTCCTCTCCTTCTCTCCCACAGAGCACTGTCTGTCAGATAGCCTCCTCTCCTTCTCTCCCACAGAGCACTGACTGTCAGATAACCTCCTCTCCCACAGAGCACTGACTGTCAGATAACCTCCACTCCCACAGAGCACTGACTGTCAGATAACCTCCTCTCCTTCTCTCCCACAGAGCACTGTCTGTCAGATAACCTCCTCTCCTTCTCTCCCACAGAGCACTGACTGTCAGATAACCTCCTCTCCCACAGAGCACTGTCTGTCAGATAACCTCCTCTCCTTCTCTCCCACAGACCACTGACTGTCAGATAACCTCCTCTCCCACAGAGCACTGACTGTCAGATAACCTCCTCTCCTTCTCTCCCACAGAGCACTGACTGTCAGATAACCTCCTCTCCTTCTCTCCCACAGAGCACTGTCTGTCAGATAGCCTCCTCTCCTTCTCTCCCACAGAGCACTGACTGTCAAATAACCTCCTCTCCCACAGAGCACTGACTGTCAGATAACCTCCTCTCCCACAGAGCACTGACTGTCAGATAACCTCCTCTCCTTCTCTCCCACAGAGCACTGACTGTCAGATAACATCCTCTCCTTCTCTCCCACAGAGCACTGACTGTCAGATAACCTCCTCTCCCACAGAGCACTGACTGTCAGATAACCTCCTCTCCCACAGAGCACTGACTGTCAGATAACCTCCTCTCCTTCTCTCCCACAGAGCACTGACTGTCAGATAACCTCCTCTCCCACAGAGCACTGACTGTCAGATAACCTCCTCTCCTTCTCTCCCACATAGCACTGTCTATCAGATAACCTCCTCTCCCACAGAGCACTGACTGTCAGATAACCTCCTCTCCTTCTCTCCCACAGAGGACTGACTGTCAGATAACCTCCTCTCCTTCTCTCCCACAGAGCACTGTCTGTCAGATAGCCTCCTCTCCTTCTCTCCCACAGAGCACTGACTGTCAGATAACCTCCTCTCCCACAGAGCACTGACTGTCAGATAACCTCCTCTCCCACAGAGCACTGACTGTCAGATAACCTCCTCTCCTTCTCTCCCACAGAGCACTGTCTGTCAGATAACCTCCTCTCCTTCTCTCCCACAGAGCACTGACTGTCAGATAACCTCCTCTCCCACAGAGCACTGTCTGTCAGATAACCTCCTCTCCTTCTCTCCCACAGAGCACTGTCTGTCAGATAGCCTCCTCTCCTTCTCTCCCACAGAGCACTGACTGTCAGATAACCTCCTCTCCCACAGAGCACTGTCTGTCAGATAACCTCCTCTCCCACAGAGCACTGTCTGTCAGATAACCTCCTCTCCTTCTCTCCCACAGAGCACTGTCTGTCAGATAACCTCCTCTCCCACAGAGCACTGACTGTCAGATAACCTCCTCTCCTTCTCTCCCACAGAGCACTGACTGTCAGATAACCTCCTCTCCTTCTCTCCCACAGAGCACTGACTGTCAGATAACCTCCTCTCCTTCTCTCCCACAGAGCACTGACTGTCAGATAACCTCCTCTCCTTCTCTCCCACAGAGCACTGACTGTCAGATAACATCCTCTCCTTCTCTCCCACAGAGCACTGTCTGTCAGATAACCTCCTCTCCTTCTCTCCCACAGAGCACTGACTGTCAGATAACCTCCTCTCCCACAGAGCACTGACTGTCAGATAACCTCCTCTCCCACAGAGCACTGACTGTCAGATAACCTGCTCTCCTTCTCTCCCACAGAGCACTGTCTGTCAGATAACCTCCTCTCCCACAGAGCACTGACTGTCAGATAACCTCCTCTCCCACAGAGCACTGTCTGTCAGATATCCTCCTCTCCTCCTCTCCCACAGAGCACTGACTGTCAGATAACCTCCTCTCCCACAGAGCACTGACTGTCAGATAACCTCCTCTCCCACAGAGCACTGTCTGTCAGATATCCTCCTCTCCTCCTCTCCCACAGAGCACTGTCTGTCAGATATCCTCCTCTCCCACAGAGCACTGACTGTCAGATAACCTCCTCTCCCACAGAGCACTGTCTGTCAGATAGCCTCCTCTCCTCCTCTCCCACAGAGCACTGACTGTCAGATAATCTCCTCTTCTTCTCTCCCACAGAGCACTGACTGACCACAGTGACAACAATGATTGACAACACCCCAACCTGAGACCATAAAAACTGATTGGTTGATGAAGATACAGCCAACAGGTTGGCTCCACCCCTCCACACCGTCCCCGACCCATCGTTGAACTCTTCAAAAACATTTAACAACAATCAACACTTCTGAACAACGTTACCTTCTGACACACTCTCAACCTTTAACCAGAAAAACAACAGCCTGGTCGCACAGCAGTGACTGTAGCTTCTCCCTGGTCGCACAGCAGTGACTGTAGCTTCTCCCTGGTCACACAGCAGTGACTGTAGCTTCTCCCTGGTCACACAGCAGTGACTGTAGCTTCTCCCTGGTCACACAGCAGTGACTGTAGCTTCTCCCTGGTCACACAGCAGTGACTGTAGCTTCTCCCTGGTCACACAGCAGTGACTGTAGCTTCTCCCTGGTCACACAGCAGTGACTGTAGCTTCTCCCTGGTCACACAGCAGTGACTGTAGCTTCTCCCTGGTCACACAGCAGTGACTGTAGCTTCTCTCTGGTCACACAGCAGTGACTGTAGCTTCTCCCTGGTCGCACAGCAGTGACTGTAGCTTCTCCCTGGTCACACAGCAGTGACTGTAGCTTCTCCCTGGTCCCACAAAGACCAGTAAACGAAGAGGAATAACTGTAGTCTGAAGCTGCTCACACACAGTAACATGGAGCCACCACTTCCCACCTTTTGAAGTTGGGAACCGTCTTTCCAAAGTACTTTCTGTCCATCTTCTCTCTGGTCATCTTCTCTCTGTCCGTCTTCTCTCTGTCCATCTTCTCTCTGGCCATCTCCTCTTTGTGTCCATCTTCTCTCTGTCCATCTTCTTTCAGTCCATCTCCTCTTTGTGTCCATCTTCTCTCTGTCCATCTCCTCTTTGTGTCCATCTTCTCTCTGTCCATCTTCTTTCAGTCTATCTCCTCTTTGTGTGAGTACAAAGGGACAGTAAAAACCAGCCACTTTGTCACGATAGGACGGACAAAAGAGAAACCTGCGATGCGTTGTCCGGAGATTTTGACACTGCAGGCGGTGTGTGTGTGTGTAAGTGTGTGTGTGGCCATGCAGCAATACCCAGCTGCTTGGTCCCACTATGACGTGTGTAAGAGTCGGATCTACACAGAGGAAGGGTTAACGTGGGACTACATGGCCTGTCAACCAGAAGCTACAGTCATGACCAAGTACCTGACCGTCAGCCTGGACCCGCCCAATATCACCTGTGGAGACCCACCTGAGACATACTGCACACTGGTGAGTACCGTGATGGTGAAAGATACACACACGCGCACACACAAACACACAAACTTGTATGGACACACTGGGGCGGTAGGTAGCCTAGTGGTTAGAGCGTTAGACTACTACCTGAAAGGTTGCAAGATCGAATCCCCGAGCTGACAAGGTTCAAATCTGTTGTTCTGCCCCTAAACAAGGCAGTTAACCCCACTGTTAACTAGGCCATCACTGTGATGAATGAGAAGGTAGGTTCCAACCCACGTACTGTGTTGAGTCTCTGACTGGACTTAGTGGACTGGACTAGGCAACAAGATGAATGGACTCGTACACCTACACAACGGGATGTAAGCATACACACATACTGCTGTGTGTATGTGTGTGTATGTGTGTGTGTGTGTGTATATGTGTGTGTGTGTGTGTGTGTGGAGGGGTGACAGTGAGATAGTGTTGTTCTTGGAATAGATCCCATTCTGCTCTTGTTGTTTGACGCCTGTATAGTAACAGTGAGCAGGAAGTTGCCCCGCTGTGTACGGTGATATCATGAGTAGATGGAGATCTTTGATTAGAATGAGGATCTGCACAGTCTGTCGTTAAAATAAAAGTGGCTCCTGAAAGCTCTTTTCCTTCTCAAACTCCAGATGGCACAGAGACATTTAGTAGCTCGGCAAGATGAAAGAGAGAGAAGAGCGTCGCCGAGTAGGAGGGTATGTGTGTGTGTGTGTGTGTGTGTGCGTGTGTGTGCATGTAAGATATTCTGTTTTTATCTGTTGACATGCTTAGCGGGCACACAGTCCTGACTGGTACTCCTGGCCTTAGTCTCAGAAGCCTCCCACAGTTACTATGGCAATGTGGAGAGCTTGTTCTGTAGATGAGCTCGTGTCAGCCAATCACAAGGCCCCGTGCTGCATGCTCGGGACAAAGGAACTAATTCCCTACCGCCAGACTTCCAGAATTTCATCATGACTAGATGGATAGGAGAGCAGACTTGGTCTCTGCACCTCTGTCCTTGTGTCACCGATACCATTATGTCTGGCTGTCTGTCTGTTTGAGGACAATGCTGGTGGCTCATTCAAGCAGCTTGCTGATCAGTTTATCAACACAGTTCTGAAAGTTTTTTTATAATACAGTAGTCATTACATGCAGTAACAACACAAGGTAACGTCGATCATGTTACCAAAAAACAACTCATTTTTCCTTCTTTTGTAATTCCACTGAGATACCTTTGTGATTCCTGTGTGATACCTCTGTGATTCATCTGTGATTCATGTGTGATACCTCTGTGATTCATCTGTGTGATACCTCTGTGATTCATCTGTGACTCTTGTGTGATACCTCTGTGATTCATCTGTGATTCATCTGTGATTCCTGTGTGATACCTCTGGGATTCATCTGTGACTCTTGTGTGATACCTCTGTGATTCATCTGTGATTCCTGTGTGATTCATCTGTGATTCATCTGTGATACCTCTGTGATTCATCTGTGATTCATCTGTGTGATACCTCTGTGATTCATCTGTGTGATACCTCTGTGATTCATCTGTGTGATACATCTGTGATTCCTGTGTGATTCATCTGTGATTCCTGTGTGATTCATCTGTGATTCCTCTGTGATTCATCTGTGATGCCTGTGTGATACATCTGTAATTGATCTGTGATTCCTGTGTGATTCATCTGTGATTCCTGTGTGATTCATCTGGGATTTCTGTGTGATTCCTCTGTGATTCCTCTGTGATTCCTCTGATTCCTCTCTGATTCCTCTGTGATTCCCTTGTGATTTTCAGCGTCCCTTTGCTTCCAGTTTAATCCTGATCCTTACTTTCCCATTTATTGGTTGGAGAACTACTTCTGCCAAAGATACAATGTGCCACATAGGAGTTTGAGGTAGTGTGTGGAACAGTACAGGACAGAGACAGATACACAGGACAGGAGAGAGACAGATACACAGGACAGAGACAGGACAGATGGACAGGACAGAGACAGAACAGAAGGACAGGACAGGACAGGACAGGTCATGACATTACAGGACAGAGACTGATACACAGGACAGGACAGGACAGAGACTGATACACAGGACAGGACAGGACAGGTCATGACATTACAGGACAGATACAAAGGACATGACAGTACAGGGCAGGAGAGACACACAGAACAGAACAGGACAAGTTAGGAAAGGGAGATAGTACAGGACAGAGAGACAGGACAAAACAGAGAGACAGGACAGAGAGACAGGACAGAACAGGGCAGGAAGACAGGACAAAACAGAGATACAGGAAGAGACAGGACAGGCCAGTACAGGACAGGAAATAGAGACAGGACAGGACAGAGACAGGACAGAGACAGGAGGGCAGGGAAGTACAGAACAGTACAGGACAGACAGGACAGAGAGACAGGAGAGGACAGAGATCAGACAGGACAGGAAAGTACAGGAGAACAGGACAGTACAGGACAGATAGACAGGACAGGAGGACAGGACAGTAGAGTACAGAACAAAGAGACAGGACAGTACTGGACAGAGAGACAGGATAGTACAGTACAGGAGAACAGGACAGTATGGGACAGATAGACAGGACAGAGTGACAGGACAGGACAGTAGAGTACAGAACAAAGAGACAGGACAGAGAGACAGGACAGTACTGGACAGAGAGACAGGATAGTACAGTACAGGAGAACAGGACGCGACAGTACAATAGGACAGGTTAGGACAAAGAGACAGGACAGAACAGGACAGGAGGACAGGACAGTACAGTACAGGACAGGATAGGACAGAGAGACAGGGGAGAGAGAGACAGCACAGAACAGGACAGGAAAACAGGAATACAAGCCAGAGAGACAGGACCAGACCGAGAGACAGAACAGGACATAGAGACAGGATATGACACGACAGACAGACAGGACCAGACAGAGAGACAGGAAATGACAGGACCAGACAGAGAGACAGGACCAGACAGAGAGACAGAACAGGACATAGAGACAGGATATGACAGGACAGACAGACAGGACCAGACAGAGAGACAGGACCAGACAGAGAGACAGAACAGGACATAGAGACAGGATATGACAGGACAGAGAGACAGGACCAGACAGAGAGACAGGACCAGACAGAGAGACAGGAAATGACAGGACAGAGAGATAGGAAAGGACAATTCAGGACAGAGACACACGGCATATCAGGACAGAGAGAGAGAGATTGAACAGGACAGGAGAGGAGAGGACAGGAGATGACAGGTGAGAACAGGAGAGGACAGGAGAGGACAGGAGAGGAGAGGACAGGAGAGGAGCGTCCGGGAGTTAGCCCTGCTGTTATTATTAGACACCCTGTTGTTATTATTAGACACCCTGCTGTTGTTATTAGACACCCTGTTGTTATTATTAGACACCCTGTTGTTGTTATTAGACACCCTGTTGTTGTTATTAGACACCCTGTTGTTATTATTAGACACCCTGTTGTTGTTATTAGACACCCTGTTGTTATTAGACACCCTGTTGTTGTTATTAGACACCCTGTTGTTATTATTAGACACCCTGTTGTTGTTATTAGACACCCTGTTGTTATTATTAGACACCCTGTTGTTGTTATTAGACACCCTGTTGTTGTTATTAGACACCCTGTTGTTGTTATTAGACACCCTGTTGTTATTATTAGACACCCTGTTGTTGTTATTAGACACCCTGATGTTATTAGACACCCTGTTGTTGTTATTAGACACCCTGTTGTTATTATTAGACACCCTGTTGTTGTTATTAGACACCCTGTTGTTGTTATTAGACACCCTGTTGTTATTATTAGACACCCTGTTGTTGTTATTAGACACCCTGTTGTTGTTATTAGACACCCTGTTGTTGTTATTAGACACCCTGTTGTTATTATTAGACACCCTGTTGTTGTTATTAGACACCCTGTTGTTGTTATTAGACACCCTGTTGTTATTAGACACCCTGTTGTTATTATTAGACACCCTGTTGTTGTTATTAGACACCCTGTTGTTGTTATTAGACACCCTGTTGTTGTTATTAGACACCCTGTTGTTATTATTAGACACCCTGTTGTTGTTATTAGACACCCTGTTGTTGTTATTAGACACCCTGTTGTTATTATTAGACACCCTGTTGTTGTTATTAGACACCCTGTTGTTGTTATTAGACACCCTGTTGTTGTTATTAGACACCCTGTTGTTGTTATTAGACACCCTGTTGTTATTATTAGACACCCTGTTGTTATTATACACCCTGTTATTATTATTAGACACCCTGTTGTTGTTATTAGACACCCTGGTGTTATTAGACACCCTGTTGTTGTTATTAGACACCCTGTTGTTGTTATTAGACACCCTGTTGTTGTTATTAGACACCCTGTTGTTATTATTAGACACCCTGTTGTTATTATTAGACACCCTGTTGTTGTTATTAGACACCCTGTTGTTGTTATTAGACACCCTGTTGTTATTAGACACCCTGTTGTTATTAGACACCCTGTTGTTGTTATTAGACACCCTGTTGTTGTTATTAGACACCCTGTTGTTATTATTAGACACCCTGTTGTTGTTATTAGACACCCTGTTGTTATTAGACACCCTGCTGTTATTTTTAGACACCCTGTTGTTATTATTAGACACCCTGTTATTATTAGACACCCTGCTTTGGAAGGAGGATGTGTAAAAACATCGAGCTCTTTCCTGTGGGGTTGTGTGCTGTAGTGTTAGATACTCTCTCTGTGTGGATCTGAGGTAATGAATATTCACACAGAAGATGAATAAAGCTTGTCTACCATAGTAGATCGTCGCTTTAGCCAAGGTACATTCCATTTAGAGAAAATTACATTATTTCCATATTGTGTAACAAACAAGACAGACATATAAAGGATCCATTGTATATTGGATTGTTTCTCCATTGAATTCCTCAAGTGTATTTGTTCGTTACATATTAAATGAAAATAGGTTCACGTTTCACATTAGTTGGCAAAGACTTTACATTTTAAGTTCCCTTATTACTATGTAACTAAACAGTAATAACGGCAATAGTTAGAGGTATTACTATAACTAAACAGTAATAACTACAGTAGTTAGAGGTATTACTATAACTAAACAGTAATAACTACAGTAGTTAGAGGTATTACTATGTAAATAAACAGTAATAACTACAGTAGTTAGAGGTATTACTATGTAACTAAACAGTAATAACTACAGTAGTTAGAGGTATTACTATGTAACTAAACAGTAATAACGGCAATAGTTAGAGGTATTACTATAACTAAACAGTAATAACTACAGTAGTTAGAGGTATTACTATGTAAATAAACAGTAATAACTACAGTAGTTAGAGGTATTACTATGTAAATAAACAGTAATAACGACAATAGTTAGAGGTATTACTATAACTAAACAGTAATAACTACAGTAGTTAGAGGTATTACTATGTAAATAAACAGTAATAACTGTAGTAATAACATAGTAGTTACCATGGTATTACTATGTAAACACATAGTAGTAGGGTTGTAGGGCTATCAGTTATTACACAATTGGAACATGGACTGTGTAATTGAAGGTTTTTCCACATGTGTAATTACTGATGTTGATACACATTTTCTTGTTCCGCTATGTAAATAATATTTTGTAATTACACGTTTGAAAATCACCTGTGAATTACCGTGTTAATAACTTGACCAGAAATGAAAGACCAGAAAGGTGTCACTACTATCGAATCCACATGTAATACAATGTTGATTAATTCCCTAGAACTTAGTAACAATTGTTGCTCGGCAACCCGTCATTAACTACCAGTTAATGTTTTCTTTGTTTATTTGCATGCTATGACCTCAAAGGCTATACCGAATCAAGTGTAATGTAAACAGTTATGTACAGTGCATTCTGAAAGTATTCAGACCCTTTGACGTTTTACAGGTTACAGCCTTATTCTAATACTGATTTAATTGTTTTTCCCCCCCTTATCTACACACAATCCCCAATAATGACAACAACAACAAAAGAACATCCCCACAGCATGATGTTGCCACCACCATGCTTCACCGTAAGGATGGTGCCAGGTTTCTTCCAGACGTGACGCTTGGCATTCAGGCCTGATTGGTGAAGTACTGCAGAGATGGTTCTCCTTTAACCTCTAGCGACGAGCAATCCCGTATCCGGGAGCGTAATTATAGCCTCAAGCGCATTACCATAACGCAACGTTTCCTATTCATGAAAATCGCAAATGAAATGAAATAAATATATTCAAACACAAGCTTAGCCTTTGGTTAACAACACTGTCATCTCAGATTGTCAAAATATGCTTTTCAACCAAAGCTACACAAGCATTTGTGTAAGAGTATTGATAGCCTAGCATAGCATTAAGCCTAGCATTCAGCAGGCAACATTTTCATAAAAACAAGAAAAGCATTCAAATAAAATCATTTACCTTTGAAGAACTTCGGATGATTTCAATGACGAGACTCTCAGTTAGATAGAAAATGTTCATTTTTTCCAAAAATATTATTTGTGTTGGCAAAATAGCTCTGTTTTGTTCATCACGTTTGGCTAAGAAAAAGACCGGAAAATGCAGTCATTACAACGCCAAACTTTTTTCCAAATTAGCTCCATAATAATCAACAGAAACATGGCAAACGTTGTTTAGAATAAATCCTCAAGGTGTTTTTCACATAACAATTCGATAATATATTAGTCGTGACAGTTGGTTTCTCATCAGAAGCAAACGGAAAAATACTGCAGCTGGAGATTACGCAATAATTGCAACGGAGGACACCAAGCGACCACCTGGTAGATGTAGTCTCTTATGGTCAATCTTCCAATGATATGCCTACAAATACGTCACAATGCTGTCGACACCTTGGGGAAGCGACAGAAAGCCTAAGCTCATTCGTGGCCCATTCACAGCCATATAAGGAGTCATTGGCATGAGGCGGTTTCAAAAAATGTGGCACTTCCTGATTGGATTTTTATCTGGGTTTCGCCTGTAACATCAGTTCTGTGACACTCACAGACAATATCTTTGCAGTTTTGGAAACGTCAGTGTTTTCTTTCCAAAGCTGTCAATTATATGCATAGTCGAGCATCTTTTCGTGACAAAATATCTTGTTTAACCTCTTGCTTCTACTCGGGACGCTTGCGTCCCAACTAGAGCTCTGGAAATGCAAATGCGCTACGCTAAATGCTAATAGTATTAGTTAAAACTCAAAAGTTCATTAAAATACACATGCAGGGTATCGAATTAAAGCTACACTCGTTGTGAATCCAGGCAACAAGTCAGATTTTTAAAATGCTTTTCGGCGAAAGCATGAGAAGCTATTATCTGATAGCATGCAAAACCCCAAAAGACCCACAGGGGACGTAAACAAAATAATTAGCATTTCGGCGTTACACAAACCGCACAATAAAATAGAAAACATTCATTATATTTCACCATCTTCTTTGTTGGCACTCCTAGATGTCCCATAAACACTATTTGGGTCTTTATTTCGATTAAATCGGTCCATATAAAGCCTAGATATCGTTATATGTAGACTGTGTGATAAACGAAAAAAACATTGTTTCAAAACGTAACGTCATTTTTTAAAATTCAAAAAGTCGACGATAAACTTTCACAAAACACTTCGAAATACGTTTGTAATGCAACTTTAGGTATTAGTAAACGTTAATAAGCGATAAAATTCATCAGGAGGCGATGTAAAGATCATTAGCTGTCCGTCTGGAAAAATGTCCGGCTAGAAACTCAACGAAAATATCCGGTCCTAGACCGGAGGAGATACGGTGTCCTGCATGTGTTTGACCAAGAAAAAACTTGAAGGGAAATGACAAGACTCTAGACACCGTGTGGAAGCTGTAGGTACTGCAACCTCAGTCAATTAATTGTGGTTCACCTTTATCAATGGGTTCAAGTAGCGCATGGATATATTTTCCCATTTTCAGTGATCAGTTTTTCCTGTGCTTTTCGATGTAAATGCCGTTCTGGTAAAGCCACAGCAGTGATTTAACCAGTTTTTTAAACGTCTGAGTGTTTTCTATCCACACAGACTAAGCAAATGAGCAAATGCATATACTATATTCCTGGCATGAGTAGCAGGGCGCTGAAATGTTGCGCGATTTTTAACAGAATGTTCAAAAAAGTAGAGGGTGGACTTAAGAGGTTAAAACGGGAACGTTTTTCATCCAAAAATTAAAATAGCGCCCCTTATATCCAAGAAGTTAACCTCTCTGGGGTAGGCGGGACGCTTGCGTCCCACATGGTCAATAGGCAGTGTCATGACATTGGCCTCTTTGGGTATAGCAAGGCCCATCCCCCTCTCCCTGCCTCCCCCTTTCCTCCTTCAACTAGGTTGCTGTGGTCAGAGAGATGTCGTAAATTCCTGAGGATCTCCTCATGGACACACAGTATAGAGAGAGTAGATTTTCATGGAGAACAAAGGAATTCCTTCCACCTCACAGAACTTGAGTTACAGACAAATTTCATGTTCCGGAGAAAGTATACAAGATCGGTGAAGAATCCAGCTACGAACTGGTCCGTCACAACTTGGGGAAGCTCATGGGAGGCGGTGTGGCCACATTACCATAACGCTGTTTATATAATAGCCTCAGATATGAGGTCTACATCTAATTGTTGTATAAGATGAATGAGTGAGTATGATACTGTTTGTATAATTGTGTAATATGATTTTGGACTGTTTAATGAAGAAAAATACAATTCCCTTTTGATTTGAACTACATTAGAGGACCGCCCCTGAGCCCAGTTAGGGTCAGGCCTCCTGGGACAGCCTTTTTCGGCCATTCCGAATGAAACCCCACTCGGGTTTTCGATCAGTAGACCGAGTTTACCTCAATTACGAGATGGCTAAAGGTTGAAGACCATGTTTCTCTCAATCACGGGAGTACAAAGGTTGTAGACCATTGCTGAATCTTTTAACCATACCACGTGATTAAACTCTTAGACTATCGATACCGACAGAATAAGAACAAGTCTTTGATATTAATTACTAGTCTGCAGCTAGGAATTCAGTATCAATGAACGCGAAGAACGACAACCGCCGAAACATCCATTCTATGTCACTCTGAACAATCCCCTCTATCCACAACCGAGAGAGAGAGGGAGAGAGACAGAGAATTCTTCAAAAGAAACAAACTTTTCCCCAGCGATCAAGACGACACACTGAGCGTAAATAATCTATTGATTGCAATTGTTCCCAAATGAGTGAGCGTTCACGGGTAAAGGATTAGCATTTCAATTGTTATAATTATCACTCTGTCGACCCCCACTTCGCCTTTTGTCTAACTTGTTGCTCCTACCCTCTACTTTTTTGAACATTTTGTTAAAAATCGCGCAACATTTCAGCGCCCTGCTACTCATGCCAGGAATATAGTACGTTCATATGGTTAGAATGTGTGGATAGAAAACACTCGGACGTTTTTCAAACTGGTTAAATCACGACTGTGGCTATAACATAACGTGCGTTACATCGGAAAGCGCAGGAAAACCTGATCACAGAAAATGGAAATAAATATCCTTGCGCCACTTCTAGCAATTGTTCACAGTGAGCCGAATTAGATAAGACCGAGGATTCAACTCCCACAGCATCCCCATGTTGTCTAGAGTCTTGTGAATTGAATCATCTTTGATTCTTGGTTGAACCGAATCAGGGGAACCACTTACCTCCAGTCTCCGCCCAGATCATTTGGAAGAGCTCTCTCGTGAAATTTTTTCCAAGACGACAGCTAATGATTTTTACATCGCCTCCTGATGATTTTTATCGCTTATTAACGTTTACTAATACCTAAAGTAGCATTACAAACGTATTTCGAAGTGTTTTGTGAAAGTTTATCGTCTACTTTTTGAATTTAAAAAATGACGTTACGTTGTGAAATCGCTGTTTTTTTCGTTTATCACACAGTCTACATATAACGATATCTTGGCTTTATATGGCCCGATTTAATCGAAATAAAGACCCAATAGTGTTTATGGGACATCTAGGAGTGCCAACAAAGAAGATGGTGAAAGGTAATGAGTGTTTTCTATTTTATTGTGCGGTTTGTGTAACGCCGAAATGCTAATTATTTTGTTTACGTCCCCTGCTGTGCTTTTGTGTTGTAGTGTATTGGTGCATGCTATCAGATAATAGCTTCTCATGCTGTCGCCGAAAAGCATTTTAAAAATCTGACTTGTTGCCTGGATTCACAACGAGTGTAGCTTTAATTCGATACCCTGCATGTGTATTTTAATGAACGTTTGAGTTTTAACTAATACTATTAGCATTTAGCGTAGCACATTTGCATTTCCAGAGCTCTAGTTGGGACGCAAGCGTCCCGAGTAGAGGGAAGAGGCTAACAAGCCGCCATGCCGTGTTAGCCCACTAGGGCACATGAAAATGCAAGCTGATGAGCTCGTTTGCTCTTTTCCAATATATATCGAGGGCCTTATTCTGGTAACATGATCGCGGATGCTTGGCTGCCTTCTGACAAATACGAATTCTCTCACTCTTGTGTCCATAATAATCTCAACATGTACATTTACATTTACATTTAAGTCATTTAGCAGACGCTCTTATCCAGAGCGACTTACAAATTGGTGCATTCACCTTATGACATCCAGTGGAACAGCCACTTTACAATAGTGCATCTAAATCTTTTAAGGGGGGGAGGGTGAGAAGGATTACTTTATCCTATCCTAGCTATTCCTTAAAGAGGTGGGGTTTCTCAGGTGTCTCCGGAAGGTGGTGATTGACTCCGCTGTCCTGGCGTCGTGAGGGAGTTTGTTCCACCATTGGGGGGCCAGAGCAGCGAACAGTTTTGACTGGGATGAGCGGGAACTGTACTTCCTCAGTGGTAGGGAGGCGAGCAGGCCAGAGGTGGATGAACGCAGTGCCCTTGTTTGGGTGTAGGGCCTGATCAGAGCCTGGAGGTACTGAGGTGCCGTTCCCCTCACAGCTCCGTAGGCAAGCACCATGGTCTTGTAGCGGATGCGAGCTTCAACTGGAAGCCAGTGGAGAGAGCGGAGGAGCGGGGTGACGTGAGAGAACTTGGGAAGGTTGAACACCAGACGGGCTGCGGCGTTCTGGATGAGTTGTAGGGGTTTAATGGCACAGGCAGGGAGCCCAGCCAACAGCGAGTTGCAGTAATCCAGACGGGAGATGACAAGTGCCTGGATTAGGACCTGCGCCGCTTCCTGTGTGAGGCAGGGTCGTACTCTGCGGATGTTGTAGAGCATGAACCTACAGGAACGGGCCACCGCCTTGATGTTAGTTGAGAACGACAGGGTGTTGTCCAGGATCACGCCAAGGTTCTTAGCGCTCTGGGAGGAGGACACAATGGAGTTGTCAACCGTGATGGCGAGATCATGGAACGGGCAGTTCTTCCCCGGGAGGAAGAGCAGCTCCGTCTTGCCGAGGTTCAGCTTGAGGTGGTGATCCGTCATCCACACTGATATGTCTGCCAGACATGCAGAGATGCGATTCGCCACCTGGTCATCAGAAGGGGGAAAGGAGAAGATTAATTGTGTGTCGTCTGCATAGCAATGATAGGAGAGACCATGTGAGGTTATGACAGGGCCAAGTGACTTGGTGTATAGCGAGAATAGGAGAGGGCCTAGAACAGAGCCCTGCGGGGACACCAGTGGTAAGAGCACGTGGTGAGGAGACAGATTCTCGCCACGCCACCTGGTAGGAGCGACCTGTCAGGTAGGACGCAATCCAAGCGTGGGCCGCGCCGGAGACGCCCAACTCGGAGAGGGTGGAGAGGAGGATCTGATGGTTCACAGTATCGAAGGCAGCCGATAGGTCTAGAAGGATGAGAGCAGAGGAGAGAGAGTTAGCTTTAGCAGTGCGGAGCGCCTCCGTGATACAGAGAAGAGCAGTCTCAGTTGAATGACTAGTCTTGAAACCTGACTGATTTGGATCAAGAAGGTCATTCTGAGAGAGATAGCGGGAGAGCTGGCCAAGGACGGCACGTTCAAGAGTTTTGGAGAGAAAAGAAAGAAGGGATACTGGTCTGTAGTTGTTGACATCGGAGGGATCGAGTGTAGGTTTTTCAGAAGGGTGCAACTCTCGCTCTCTTGAAGACGGAAGGGACATAGCCAGCGGTCAGGGATGAGTTGATGAGCGAGGTGAGGTAAGGGAGAAGGTCTCCGGAAATGGTCTGGAGAAGAGAGGAGGGGATAGGGTCAAGCGGGCAGGTTGTTGGGCGGCCGGCCGTCACAAGACGCGAGATTTCATCTGGAGAGAGAGGGGAGAAAGAGGTCAGAGCACAGGGTAGGGCAGTGTGAGCAGAACCAGCGGTGTCGTTTGACTTAGCAAACGAGGATCGGATGTCGTCGACCTTCTTTTCAAAATGGTTGACGAAGTCATCTGCAGAGAGGGAGGAGGGGGAGGGGGAGGAGGATTCAGGAGGGAGGAGAAGGTGGCAAAGAGCTTCCTAGGGTTAGAGGCAGATGCTTGGAATTTAGAGTGGTAGAAAGTGGCTTTAGCAGCAGAGACAGAAGAGGAAAATGTAGAGAGGAGGGAGTGAAAGGATGCCAGGTCCGCAGGGAGGCGAGTTTTCCTCCATTTCCGCTCGGCTGCCCGGAGCCCTGTTCTGTGAGCTCGCAATGAGTCGTCGAGCCACGGAGCGGGGGGGAGGACCGAGCCGGCCTGGAGGATAGGGGACATAGAGAGTCAAAGGATGCAGAAAGGGAGGAGAGGAGGGTTGAGGAGGCAGAATCAGGAGATAGGTTGGAGAAGGTTTGAGCAGAGGGAAGAGATGATAGGATGGAAGAGGAGAGAGTAGCGGGGGAGAGAGAGCGAAGGTTGGGACGGCGCGATACCATCCGAGTAGGGGCAGTGTGGGAAGTGTTGGATGAGAGCGAGAGGGAAAAGGATACAAGGTAGTGGTCGGAGACTTGGAGGGGAATTGCAATGAGGTTAGTGGAAGAACAGCATCTAGTAAAGATGAGGTCGAGCGTATTGCCTGCCTTGTGAGTAGGGGGGGAAGGTGAGAGGGTGAGGTCAAAAGGGGAGAGAGGTGGAAAGAAGGAGGCAGAGAGGAATGAGTCAAAGGTAGACGTGGGGAGGTTAAAGTCGCCCAGAACTGTGAGAGGTGAGCCGTCCTCAGGAAAGGAGCTTATCAAGGCATCAAGCTCATTGATGAACTCTCCGAGGGAACCTGGAGGGCGATAAATGATAAGGATGTTAAGCTTGAAAGGGCTGGTAACTGTGACAGCATGGAATTCAAAGGAGGCGATAGACAGATGGGTAAGAGGAGAAAGAGAGAATGACCACTTGGGAGAGATGAGGATCCCGGTGCCACCACCCCGCTGACCAGAAGCTCTCGGGGTGTGCGAGAACACGTGGGCGGACGAAGAGAGAGCAGTAGGAGTAGCAGTGTTATCTGTGGTGATCCATGTTTCCGTCAGTGCCAAGAAGTCGAGGGACTGGAGGGAGGCATAGGCTGAGATGAACTCTGCCTTGTTGGCCGCAGATCGGCAGTTCCAGAGGCTACCGGAGACCTGGAACTCCACGTGGGTCGTGCGCGCTGGGACCACCAGATTAGGGTGGCCGCGGCCACGCGGTGTGGAGCGTTTGTATGGTCTGTGCAGAGAGGAGAGAACAGGGATAGACAGACACATAGTTGACAGGCTACAGAAGAGGCTACACTAATGCAAAGGAGATTGGAATGACAAGTGGACTACACGTCTCGAATGTTCAGAAAGTTAAGCTTACGTAGCAAGAATCTTATTGACTAAAATTATTAAAATGATACAGTACTGCTGAAGTAGGCTAGCTGGCAGTGGCTGCGTTGTTGACTTTGTAGGCTAGCTGGCAGTGGCTGCGTTGTTGACACTACACTAATCAAGTCGTTCCGTTGAGTGTAATAGTTTATACAGTGCTGCTATTCGGTGGCTAGCTGGCTAGCTAGCAGTGTTGATTACGATACGTTGCGTTAAAAGAACGACAATAGCTGGCTAGCTAACCTAGAAAATCGCTCTAGACTACACAATTATCTTTGATACAAAGACGGCTATGTAGCTAGCTATGTAGCTAGCTACGATCAAACAAATCAAACCGTTGTACTGTAATGAAATTAAATGAAAATGTGATACTACCTGTGGAGCGAAGCGGAATGCGACCGGGTTGTTGAGTGCGGAAGTTCTATTCGGTAGATGTTGGCTAGCTGTTGGCTAGCTAGCAGTGTCTCCTACGTTAAGGACGACAAATAGCTGGCTAGCTAACCTCGGTAAATTAAGATAATCACTCTAAGACTACACACTCTAAACTACACAATTATCTTGGATACGAAGACAGCAAAGACAACTATGTAGCTAGCTAACACTACACTAATCAAGTCGTTCAGTTGAGTGAAATAGTTTCTACAGTGCTGCTATTCGGTAGACGGTGGACGTTTGCTAGCTGGCTAGCTGCTGGGCAGATAGCAGTGTAGACTACGTTAGGACGACGAAATGCGATAATTACGCAATTATCTTTGATACAAAGACGGCTATGTAGCTAGCTAAGAAGAAATTGCTAAGATTAGACAAATCAAACCGTTGTACTATAATGAAATGTAATGAAAATGTAATGAAAACACCTGCGGACCGAAGTGCGGATGCGACCGCTCGCTCCAACCCGGAAGTAGTATATGTAGGCCATACATGCATTCTAGACAACAGCACGCCGATATCCATGCGCTGTTGGCTAGAACGCAGGTGCCTTTAATAAATCCTTTTTTGACTAGGGGGCAGTATTTTCATTTTTGGAAAAATAATGTTCCCGTAGTAAACAGGATATTTTGTCAGGACAAGATGCTAGAGTATGCAGATAATTGACAGTTTAGGATGGAAAACGCTCTAAAGTTTCCAAAACTGTAAAAATATTGTTTGTGAGTATAACAGAACTGATATTGCAGGCGAAAGCCTGAGAAAAATCCAATCCGGAAGTGACTCATCTTTTGAAAGCTCTGCATTCCAATGCATCCCTATTGAGCAGTGAATGAGCTATCAACCAGATTACTTTTTCTCCGTATTCCCGAAGGTGTCTACAGCATTGTGACGTCAACATTTATGTTGAAGAATACCCGTAAGCGGCTACATTGCGCAAGTGGTCACCTGATGGCTCTCAGAGTGATTCTCATGTAAAATACAGAGGTAGCCATTATTCCAATCGGTCCTACTGAAAAACCAATTGTCCCAGTGGATATATTATCGAATAGATATTTGAAAAATACCTTGAGGATAGATTATAAACAACGTTTGCCATGTTTCTGTCGATATTATGGAGCTAATTTGGAATATTTTTCTGAGTTTTCATGACTGCAATTTCTGGGCGATTTCTCAGCCAAACGTGAAGAACAAACGAAGCTATTTCGCCTAAAAAAAATAATATTTTGGGAAAAAAGGAACATTGGCTATCTAACTGGGAGTCTCGTGAGTGAAAACATCTGAAGCTCAAAGGTAAACGATTTAATTTGATTGCTTTTCTGATTTCCGTGACCAAGTTACCTGCTGCTAGCTGGACAAAATGCTATGCTAGGCTATCGATAAACTTACACAAATGCTTGTCTAGCTTTGGCTGTAAATCATATTTTGAAAATCTGAGATGACAGGGTGACATTTATGTCCGTTGTGTTATGCTAATTAGTGTCAGTCGATGATTACGCTCCCGGACCCGGGATGGGGAGTCACTAGAGGTTTTTTAACAGAGTGGGCACACTCGCTATATTACGCACTTTTTTGGGGGGTGAGAAAACCATCAGTAGAGTTGAAAATGCGATGGAAACCTTTGTTATTCGGTACGTGGTAATTTAACCTTGATCTACGTCAATAACCTTTTATCTGTCTGGAAACACATCTCTGGTGTATTTTAATGCAGATTTTAGAATATTCACGTGAAAAATCTCTCGCCGATTGGATGTGAACCTAGCTTGTGACAAGGTGTGCCTTGTTCAATTGTTGTTACCGTTGTTACCGTTGTTACCGTTGTTACCGGCCGGCCTATTTATCAACCCTGGTATTACATGTGGATTGGATTGCGGCACAGTGTAGTTACACGTAACAATGTAACATTGTGAGTCGAGTAATTAACATGCTAATTCACAGGTGATTTTCAAAGTGTGTAATTACAAAACATTAGGTGCATAAGCGGAACTTGAAAATGTGTAATAACGTCAGTAATTACTCACGTGAAATAACCTTCAATTACACAGTCCCTGTTCCAATTGTGTAATAACTGATAGCCCTACAACCCTACTACTATGTGTTTACATAGTAATACCATGGTAACTACTATGTTATTACTACAGTTATTACTGTTTATTTACATAGTAATACCTCTTACTACTGTCGTTATTACTGTTTAGTTATATATTAATACCTCTAACTACTGTAGTTATTACTGTTTAGTTATATATTAATACCTCTTACTACTGTCGTTATTACTGTTTAGTTATATATTAATACCTCTAACTACTGTAGTTATTACTGTTTAGTTATATATTAATACCTCTAACTACTGTAGTTATTACTGTTTAGTTATATAGTAATACATCTAACTACTGTAGTTATTACTGTTTAGTTATATATTAATACCTCTAACTACTGTAGTTATTACTGTTTAGTTATATATTAATACCTCTTACTACTGTAGTTATTACTGTTTAGTTACATAGTATTGAGGGAACTTAATGTAAGTGTTACCCATTAGTTTAATTAAATATACTAAATGATCTACTTAGAACTGTTTAAATAGTGAAGAGTAGAGGGAATCATTAGACAGATAAAAACACAGGCACACACACACACACACGCACGCACGCACGCACGCACGCACGCACACACACACCCACACACACACCCGCCCCTGGGCCTAATAAACTAGGACTATTAATGCTGCAGAACGAGTCTTGGAAAAAACACTTGAGTTTAAACACTCTAAATGACATTAATGAATATCTCGCAAAGAACCAGCCATAATTGGTTGAGGTGGATTTAATGGTGTTTTTTGTTATTACAGCAATTATTATTACGGCAATTACTTAATTTTGATTTAATCAGGGTTCCCCAACTGGCGGTTCGCGTGCCAAGTCTGGCCCGCCAACAATATTATTTGGCCACCCCAAAGCCCCAAAAATGAATTATGAATATAATAAAAAACGATCGGACCCGAGATGCAAAAACTCCCAAATGTAGTGTAACGACCCTGGGTTTATAAGCGCGGAAATCGACTCTGCCGCGCGAGCTTTTGCGGCACAGTCGATAGCACGCCGGACCTCGGCCTCGAGACCTGCTCCCTGCTGTTTCATGACAGTAATGTTCCAAGAAGGAAGTTACACTGCCTAAATAATGCACAAGTTACATTTGAATTTCATTCATGAGGAGAGAGAATGCAGGAGACAGTCAACTAATAAAGCAGGCAGAGGACCGTTTTTGTGGTGCTGAAACGTAAAGCTACAACCTCAGCGCAATCAAAAATATAGCTAACTTGTTATGCAAGTGTTGCACAGCGATAGATGGAGAAAACCTACACCAGTCGATCAATTTATTTAAAACAATAATCTTCATTTTAATTTGACTTTACAAACATCAAAAGGGCTTCATTGGAATGCATTTCTTCCCGAGCCTAGGCCGATATAAAATAACTAGCTGGCTGGGGTAGGCTATGAGGTTCACCAGCATCTTTCACCATCAAAAAATACATGGCCTAATAGAAGTGGGATTTTTTTTTACACAATTGCAACTGGTCAAAAACCTCTCATCATCCTACATAAAAATAAAACAATAGTTGAAAGAAAAAAGGGCAATCTCTATGTCTGAATGTCTGTATAGGATAGCCTGCTCCTGTAACGACAGAACAAACAGAAAATACTGACAGATTGAGACATAAATATCCTTAGAAAAGCACTAAAAATAATGTTAGTATTTACTAGATATAGTCAAATAGGCCACTATACCCATTCAATGGGAAGCGTTGCATTACCCCTCAGACACAATCTGGTGGATGTTTGCGTGAGATGCACAGGCAGTCCTTGATTTACTTATGTGAAAGCCAGTTCCTTTCGTGGGTTTTGTACTGCGTTCATAGAGGAAAAGGACGACTCGCAGGTAGGTGTAAATTGATCCAAACATAGTTGTCAAATGGAGTTTCTTTATTGGCTGTATTCCTCTGAGCGTGGCACCTAAAACGCACACAAGGACTACTGAGCGCATCCCTGATTTGTCTCGATCGGCTCCGTCAAGGGAGGAGAATTCTCCACCTGGGCGGACTGTGATAGGATCACGTACAAACGCAATTATATCATTGGGCATGCTGTAGTCTTCAAAGCTGCTGGATAAATTGTCCCTCAGCTGATTGATGAAATCTACCATGCTGCAGCCTGGTCCCTCTGCCTGTCGTTTCTTCAGTGTGCTGAAGTGCAGTAGCCTTCCAGATGACAAGTCCAAATCGAACCACTTCAACTTCCTAGTAAAAGCTTCAAGTTTTTCCCACCATGTCCACGACTGTTCCCCCTCTTCCGTGTGACTGGAGATTTAACCCGTTTAAGTGACCGAATGTGTCAGGCCAAAAATAAAAACTGTACGTGCAGCTTGCAGTTATTAACGCTTCGATGTTTCTGTGTCGGGCCTCTTGTCTGGTGATCGAAGGCCACTTTGATGTTTCTGTGTCGGGCCTCTTGTCTGGTGATCGAAGGCCACTTTGATGTTTCTGTGTCGGGCCTCTTGTCTGGTGATCGAAGGCCTCTTGTCTGGTGATCGAAGGACTCTTTGATGTTTCTGTGTCGGGCCTCTTGTCTGGTGATCGAAGGCCTCTTGTCTGGTGATCGAAGGCCTCTTGTCTGGTGATCGAAGGCCTCTTGTCTGGTGATCGAAGGCCTCTTGTCTGGTGATCGAAGGCCTCTTGTCTGGTGATCGAAGGCCTCTTTGATGTTTCTGTGTCGGGCCTCTTGTCTGGTGATCGAAGGCCTCTTGTCTGGTGATCGAAGGCCTCTTGTCTGGTGATCGAAGGCCACTTTGATGTTTCTGTGTCTCTTGTCTGGTGATCGAAGGCCACTTTGAAAGTTCCATGCTAAGATTCATAATTACGTCTGAGATCGAATTCGTTGCAAACAGCGATATTTTCACTGCATATAAGACACACTGGCTTGGCATTGGGAACATATGATGTTCCCTGAAACTTCCATTTTCATTATCCACCTTTCGTTTTGATACTTTATGAGAGCGACATTTTGTCTTGCCCTAACAAGTTAATTGTTCTGAACGAATGTTGACATTAAACAAGTAGTGTGGCCGATAGTAGGCTACGTAGACCCGTTTTCCCCACCAATCAACGCACAGAGAAATAGACAAACAAAATAATAATTGAAGAGAGGCATGGTGATTTTATGAGCGTAATCACTGAATTTATTATGTACTAAAAATGTTGTTCAATTTATAGCGTAGGTCAATTAATTGTGCTAATACTATATACTAATTGTGTTCTGTCCCGCCGACTATTAGCTCAGAATAAATTTGTCACAATGCTAAACCTAGTAGACAAACCCTGACCTAAATTGTGCACTACTTTTTACAAGGGTCATAGGGATGCTAAGCAAGTCACATAGCATCACTAGTGAGGCCGATGCACAAGTAGGAACTAATTCTGCTGCTGTCTGTAGGCTTTGACTGTAGATTACAGTAATTCTTCTGAACTCGTATCTGCTCTCGGAGAAAGGAGAGAAAGACAGTTCATCATGTTATGTCTGGAAGAGCTTAGGATGGGAGGAGAAGATCATGTCCATCCCTCTCTCTGTTTCTCTCTCTCTCTCCCATCACTCCTTTTCCTCCTCAGCCCCTACACCTCTCCTCTCGCTCTCCTCTCTCTCTCTCTCTCTCTCTCTCTCTCTCTCTCATCCATATATTATTTGTAGACAGCCACAGTGTTTAGCTCCCCCATCACCCTGTAACCTTGACTTTATTCTGAACTGCCCCCGTCACATCATCCCCGCACCGCTGCACACAGACATGCATGTAGACACACACACACGCACACGCACACACACACAAACACACGCACACACGCGCACACACACGCACACATACACACACACGCACACATACACACACACACGCACACACACACACGCACACACACGCACACACACACGCGCACACACACACAAACACTGCCCCTTCCAACCACATCATCACCGCTCCACTTCACAGTGAGACACTGAGATGACATGCAACATGTCCCCAGAGTCCCCGAGAGGAGGGGCTGAGGGGGATGAAGGAGATGAGGATGGGGAGGAGGAGAGGGAGGAGGGAGATGAGGAGGAGAGGGAAGAGGGAGATGAGGAGAGGGAGGAGGAGGGAGAGGAGGAGAGGGAGGAGGGAGATGAGGAGGAGAGGGAGGAGGGAGATGAGGAGGGAGAGGAGGAGGGAGAGGAGGAGAGGGAGGAGGAGGGAGAGGAGGAGAGGGAGGAGGAGGGAGAGGAGGAGAGGGAGGAGGGAGATGAAGAGAGGGAGGAGGGAGATGAGGGGGAGAGGAGGAGAGGGAGATGAGCAGGGAGAGGAGGAAGGAGAGGAGGGAGATGATGAGGTGGAGGAGGGAGATGAGGGAGAGGGAGGAGGGAGAAGAGGAGAGGGAGGAGGGAGATGAGGAGGAGGAAGGAGAGGGAGAGGAGGGAGATGAGGAGGGAGAGAAGGGAGATGAGGAGGTGGAGGAGGGAGATGAGAATGTGTAATAACGTCAGTAATTACTCACGTGAAATAACCTTCAATTACACAGTCCCTGTTCCAATTGTGTCTTCAGTTACACCTTCAGTTACACAGTCCCTGTTCCCCCCGTTGTGTCCCCCCGTTGTGTCCCCCCGTTGCGTCCCCCCGTTGTAAAAGCGAATATAAATGTTAATAAAAACAGCATATTATTGACCTAAAAGGCTATCAGTTTTTGCATAGTCACTAGTTTCTAGTGATACATAGAGCAACCATGTACTGTCAATCTAACAGAACCATCTGGAATCAACATGGCTAAAAATGAATTTAATTTAATTAACCTCATATATGATACCTGTAATGCTCATCTCCTGTTGCCTAAATGTCATCTCCTTACCTTCATACTGTACCAACATTAGGTGGGTTCGATTTGCACTAAACAAGGTTTTATGTCAGCACCTAGTCATCTCCTTACCTTCATACTGTACCAACATTAGGTTCGATTTGCACTAAACAAGGTTTTTATGTCAGCACCTAGTCATCTCCTTACCTTCATACTGTACCAACATTAGGTGGGTTCGGTTTGCACTAAACAAGGTTTTATGTCAGCACCTAGTCATCTCCTTACCTTCATACTGTACCAACATTAGGTTCGATTTGCACTAAACAAGGTTTTTATGTCAGCACCTAGTCATCTCCTTACCTTCATACTGTACCAACATTAGGTGGGTTCGGTTTGCACTAAACAAGGTTTGATGTCAGCACCTAGTCATCTCCTTACCTTCATACTGTACCAACATTAGGTTCGATTTGCACTAAACAAGGTTTTATGTCAGCACCTAATAGACAAGTACAAAATCTGTTATATGGTTTGACTCATATACATTGTCTACTGGCTTCATTTTAAAATGAGAACATGTAGCTCAACATGTCAACAATGTGTGAGTTTGAGCTATTCTCTGCTTCAGATCACAGATGCCCTCAAGGCAAGTAATGACATCATACTGTCGGGCCTATGGCTGCATTGGTGATCCCTGCCATATGATAAGCTGCACAATGGATTCACATGGCTGATATACTGAGACAGAGAGACAATCAAATCAAACAGATTGGAGATCTTACCACCGGAGACAAAGGAAATGTTGATTTGAGAAAACAACACAGGAACACAGACACATTAGAGAACAACACAGACACATTAGAGAACACAGGAACACAGACACATTAGAGAACAGCACAGGAACACAGACACATTAGAGAACAACACAGGAACACAGACACATGAGAAAACAACACAGGAACACAGACACATTAGAGAACAACACAGGAACACAGACACATTAGAGAACAACACAGGAACACAGACACATTAGAGAACACAGACACAGGAACACAGACACATTAGAGAACAACACAGGAACACAGACACATTAGAGAACAACACAGACACATTAGAGAACAACACAGACACATTAGAGAACAACACAGGAACACAGACACATTAGAAAACAACACAGGAACACAGACACATTAGAGAAAACAACACAGGAACACAGACACATTAGAAAACAACACAGGAACACAGACACATTAGAGAACAACACAGGAACACAGACACATTAGATAACACAGACACAGGAACACAGACACATTAGAGAACAACACAGGAACACAGACACATTAGAGAACAACACAGGAACACAGACACATTAGATAACACAGACACAGGAACACAGACACATTAGAGAACAACACAGGAACACAGACACAGGAACACAGACACATTAGAGAACAACACGGGAACACAGACACATTAGAGAACAACACAGGAACACAGACACATGAGAGAACAACACAAGAACACAGACACATTAGAGAACAACACAGGAACACAGACACATGAGAGAACAACACAGGAACACAGACACATTAGAGAACAACACAGGAACACAGACACATTAGAGAACACAGGAACACAGACACATTAGAGAACAACACAGGAACACAGACACATTAGAACAACACAAGAACACAGACACATTAGAGAACAACACAGGAACACAGACACATTAGAGAACACAGGAACACAGACACATTACAGACAGATCCCCTTCCTCCCTTTATTGCAGAATTGTGACATGTGATTAATCAACATTGACACTAGTTCAGTTAGAATAATACTTTAACAATTAAAGCTAATTTAAAATTACTTCACTTCAAAGATTTAACACTTTATTTAAACATCTTGAAGTGATAAACTAACTTGTATTTAAAGATGAGAAATCTTAGTCTAAACAACAATATATAATTGAGTGGCAACAAGCAGGCGATTATTACCAATGCATCATTTCAGGGGAACAAGATAAACTCCATACCAGCGGTGGCCAACGTTGCTCCCTGATCTACTGGAGGAGCAGACTTCTATTCCAGCCCAGTAATAGATCTACTGGGGGAACAGACTTCTATTCCAGCCCAGTAATAGATCTAATGGAGGAGCAGACTTCTATTCCAGCCCAGTAATAGATCTACTGGAGGAGCAGACTTCTATTCCAGCCCAGTAATAGATCTACTGGGGGAGCAGACTTCTATTCCAGCCCAGTAATAGATCTACTGGGGGAACAGACTTCTATTCCAGCCCAGTAATAGATCTACTGGAGGAGCAGACTTCTATTCCAGCCCAGTAATAGCACACTTGATTATCAACTCATTAGATTTGATGAGTGTAATCAGGTGTGTTATTACTGGGCTGAAAACAGGACCCTGCACCCAGCAGACCTCCAGCAGGGTTGGTCAGCTCCAATGGTAATATGTTTATACATTGCATGTGATTTTTAACTGTATTTTTGTATACAACATTTGTATACAAACATAACCCTAACATAGGTAGACCTACACATATAACCCATGGGATATATGATAAACTGTTAGTCTCTTGTGACATTCATTGTGACCTCTCTCTTCATCTACAAACAGGCTTTTAACGCTTTCCATACAGCATCTGAGGACAGAAAACATCACAAAGAAAACAGGCTTCATTATTCTAAAATTAGCACTGAATAATATTTTGCTATTATCTCTCGCTCTTCAAAGTTTTCCCCTCTAGGGACTGGAACTGTAGAATCTTTTCCTAATGTCCTCCCTCAATATGACCTGCCCTGTCCACTAGTCTACACTGTCCATTTACTGACAACTGGAGCTGCAATGTCACCCTCTTCTCTGGCTGTTATCTACTAAATGCATTTGGAGACTGTGTTATTCATTTACAATGATTACATCAAGAGAGCTAGCTGATAGGAAGTTAGCATCAAGAGAGCTTAGGAAGTTAATGATTATCATCAAGAGATCTAGCTGATAGGAAGTTAGCTAGTTAGTTAATGATTACATCAAGAGAGCTAGCTGATAGGAAGTTAGCTAGTTAATTAATGATTACATCAAGAGAGCTAGCTGATAGGAAGTTAGCTAGTTAATTAATGATTACATCAAGAGAGCTAGCTGATAGGAAGTTAGCTAGTTATAGGAAGTTAGCTAGCTAATGATTACATCGTGAGAGCTAGCTGACAGGAAGTTAGCAAGCTTATGATTACATCAAGAGAGCTAGCTGATAGGAAGTTAGCTAGCTAATGATTACATCACGAGAGCTAGCTGACAGGATGTTAGCTAGCGGATGCCATTTAATTCACTTAAGCTAAATAGTGCTCGAAGTTAGCTAGCTAGCAGCTCAGTTGAGTTAGTGGCCTACTGTAGCTAATATCTGAGATCAGAGCCTGTCAAAGACATCCAACCCTGACAATATATGTTTATCATACTAGGAGTGTGACTAACACAGAGACTAAACAAGATGCTCATATCCTCTTTGTGCCTCTCTGCTCTGAATCAGATCCTTCCTTCCCAGTGGATGGTCTGGATGATGTCACTGGCCTTCAGCTCAGAGAGAATGCCTGTCTGACACATCTGCATTGTTTCTCATTTTAGGTCTGGGATTATTCCTAATGGGATTAACATGAGAAGCATTTGAACTGCAGCTCTCATCTTTTACACGGGCAAATGAACAGGACAAAAAATCTCTTTCTCTCTGTCTATCATTCTTACCCACTCTCACCCGCTCTCTTTGCTTCTCTCTCTCTGTCTCTTGCTCTCTTTCCTCTCTCTCTCTGTCTCTTGCTCTCTCTCTCTCTCTCTCTCTCTCTCTCTCTCTCTCTCTCTCTCTCTCTCTCTCTCTCTCTCTCTCTCTCTCTCTCTCTGTGGAAGCTCTTTGTAAGTATAGTAACCCCAGGCTGCTCAGTGAAAACAGCAAAGCACCAGACTCTAGTCCACTGACTCTTTTTAAAAGAGGCTGTCCTCAGAACAGCATAAAAGATAAATAGCAGGGCTTCATTTTTTTTAAATGACTTTTTTTGAGTGAAAGGGGGGAAACTTGTCAAACCCAGACGACAACTAAACCCAGCTCTAATCAGCCTTCTGTGAGGAGAGAATCTGGTACCCTGATGCATCCCAAATGGTACCCTATTCCGTATGTAGTGAACTACTTTAGACCAGGGCCCTATGGGACCCTATTCCCTATGTAGTGCATTACTTTAGACCAGAGCCCTATGATACCTGGTCAAAGCAGTGCACTATATAGGGAATAGGGTGCCACAGGGCTCTGGTATAAAGTGGTGCCCATATAGGGAACAAGGTATAATTTGATACAGAGACTAGAGCTGTTGATTGAATCCTGGTGTTTTCAGCCTTCTGAACTCCCCTTCATACACACACGTGCGCCACCACCACCACCACCACCACCCCCACCCCCAGTACCACCAGCATCACCGCCACCACCACCACCACCACCCCCCACCAGCACCACCAGCATCACCCCCACCACCAGCACCACCACCCCCAGCATCACCACCAGCATCACCCCCACCACCGCCACCACCACCATCCCCAGCACCACCACCAGCATCACCCCCACCACCGCCACCACCCCCAGCACCTCCCCCACCAACCCCAGCACCTCCCCACTACCAGCACCTCCCCACTACCACCACCACCAGCACCTTCCCCATCACCACCACCACCACCAGCACCTCCCCCACCACCAGCACCTCCCCCACCACCACCAGCACCTCTCCCACCACCACCAGCACCTCCCCCCCCAGCACCTCTCCCCCACCACCAGCACCTCTCCCACCACCACCAGCACCTCCCCCACCTCCCCCACCACCACCACCACCCCCAGCACCTCCCCCACCACCACCACCACCAGCACCTCCCCCACCACCAGCACCACCACCACCACCACCAGCACCTCCCCACCAGCACCACCAGCACCACCCCAGCATCACCCCCACCACTACCACCAGCATCACCCCCACCACTACCACCAGCATCACCCCCACCACTACCACCAGCATCACCCCCACCACTACCACCAGCATCACCCCCACCACTACCACCAGCATCACCACCACCAGCACCACCCACACCCCTACCACCAGCACCACCACTACCACCAGCATCACCACCACCCCCACCACTACTATCACCATCATTACTATCACTACCACCACCATCACCCACACCACTACCACTAGCATCCCCACCACTACCACCAGCATCCCCACCACTACCACCACCTACACTATCACCACCATTACTATCACCACCATTACTATCACTACTACCACCATCACTATCACTACTACCACCATCACCCCCACCACTACCACCAGCATCACCACCAGCCATCTTAACCCTCCTGCTGTGGATGGCATTCTCACAAACATTGTTTCAATAATATATATAAAAATATATAAAAAATATATATATATATATATATATATATATATATATATATATTTTCTTGCAGCTCTGGTATATAAAGCTTTTTGAGGCCTTGCTCACAATTCATTCTGTGGCATCACAATGACCAAACAATATACTGTATCTGAGGCTCTTGATCATATCTTTGATCATGACACTGGTGAGGAGGAGAGAGTCCTTGTTAAACAAAGTAGTCTGTGATAAATAGCACAATATGTTAAATCTGAGTATTTGATGTAGTCAAAATAATCCATACTTTTTTTAAATCTCAAAAACGAGTTGTATGAGCTCAGGTCAATGAGGCCTACAGGCCATAAATAGCAAATAGAAGTTAAAAATGTGTAATGTTCACAAGAACTTAAGTTGATAAAACGATCTAACACAACATTAGGTGATAAAATGTGTATTATTATGGATTTATAATCAGCTTTAATGGGGCGGTCATTTTGGACTGGGAACACAGAATTAATTAACATGAAACGAACACAACAGGAGGGTTAAGAGATGGGGCTTAAATCTTATTTCTTGAGATTCAAAGGTGTTCCTCAGGGTTCTACTTTGGGTCCATTATTGTTCACTTTGTATACTAATGACATTGGAAACACTGTTAACACTTGTAACATTCATCTCAATGCAGACGACACAGTTTTATATTCCTGTGCCACCTCATGTCGTTCGTGAACTTCAGCATGACTTTGATTCAATGCAGAAATCACTTACAGATCTTACATTAGTGTTATATACAAGTAAAACCAAGCTCATGCTGTTCTCTAGCTCATAAAATGTTGACCCCGAGGACATGCATATGTGTGCTACAAATGGAGCCCAAATTGAGCTTATTCTTCAATATAAATTCCTCGGTGTCTGGATTGATGACAAGTATTCCTTCGTAACGGATATAGAAAATCTGACTAAGAAGTTAAGATCCAAGAAATAAATCATGCCTTACTATTAAAAATAGGAGAAATATTGTTCAAACATTGCTTCTCCCTGTATTGGATTTGGGTGATATTGTTTACATGCATGTGGCAAACGATATTTTAAAACCCTTGGACGCTGTCCACCATTCAGCAATACGTTTTATCACAGGGGAGCATTTTAGGACTCGTCATTGTAGTCTGTATAAAAATGTGGGATGGATCTCTCTGTCTGTAAGAAGAGAGCTGCATTCTATTTTATTTATTTACAAAGCAATCTGACAGAAACTCCCTCTATATGTAACATCATTAATTAAGATAGGAATCAGAAGCGAGGGGGAGCTCACGTCATAAAAGCATAAATGCCTTTTCTGCTCACTTTGAGGCACGAAACACTGAAGCATGCATGAGAGCACCAGCTGTTCCAGAGACGACTGTCTCTCCATAGCTTGATGTGAGCAAGACCTTAAAACAGGTCAACATTCACAAAGCCGCGGAGCCAGACGGATTACCAGGATGTGTACTTAAAGCATGCTCAGACCAACTGGCAAGTGTCTTCACTGACATTTTCAACCTCTGCCTGATCGAGTCTGTAATACCTACATGTTTAAAGCAGACCACCATAGTCCTTGTGCCCAAGAAAGCAAAGGTAACCTGCCTAAATGATTACCACCCCGTAGCACTCATGTTGGTTAGCCATGAAGTGCTTTGAAAGGCTGGTCATGGCTCACATCAACACAATCATGCTAAAAATCCTCCATCGCACTACACACTGCCCTTTCTCTCCTGGACAAAAGGAACACCTATGTGAGAATGCTGTTCATTGACCACAGCTCAGCATTCAACACCATAGTGCCCTCAAAGCTCATCACTAAGCTATGGACCCTGGGACTAAACACCTCCCTCTGCAACAGGATTCTGTACTTCCAGACGGATCGCCCTCAGGTGGTGAGGCTAGGTAATAACACATCTGCCACGCTGATCAACAACACTGAGGCCCCTCAGGGGTGTGTACTTAGTCCCCTCCTGTACTCCCTGTTCACCCATGACTGTGTGGCCAAGCATGACTCCAACACCATCATTAAGCTTACTGACGACACAACGATGAGACAGCCTATAAGGAGGAGGTCAGAGACCCGGCAGTGTGATGCCAGGACAACAACCTCTCTCTCAATGTGAGCAAGACAAAAGGGGCAGATCGTGGACTGTAGGAAAAGGAGGGCTGAACAGGCCCCCATTAACATTGACGGAACTGAAGTGGAGCAGGACGAGAGTTTAAAGTTCCTTGGTGTCCTCATCACCAACAAACTCTCTTGGTCCAAACACACCAAGACAGTTGTGAAGAGGGCACAACAGCACCTTTTCCCCCTCAGGAGACTGAGAAGATTTGGCAGTGGCGCAGCGGTCTAAGGCACTACATCTCAGTGCAAGAGGCATCACTAAAGTCCCTGGTTCTAATTCAGGCTGTATAACATCTGGCCGGGATTGGGAGTCCCATAGGACGGCGGCACAATTGGCGCAGCGTTGTCTGGGTTTGGCCAGGGTAGTCCGTCATTGTAAATAAGAATTTGTTCTTTAACTGACTTGCCTAGTTAAATAAAGGTCAAATAAAAATCCTTACAAAGTTCTACAGCTGCACCATCGAGAACTGGTTGTGTTACCGCCTGGTATGGCAACTGCTCAGCATCTGACTTGGGTAGTGCGTACTGCCAGTATATCACTGGGGCCAAGTTTCCTGACATCCAGAACCTGTATGTATACTAGGTGGTGTCAGATGAAGGCCCCAAAAATGGTCAAAGTCTACAGTCACCACAGACTGTTCTCTCTGCTACAGCACGGCTGTACCGGAGCGCCAACTCTAGGATCAAATGGCTCCTTAACAGCTTCTATCCCCAAGCCATTAAACTGCTGAACAACTAATCAAATGGCCACCTGGACTATTTACATTGAACCTCCCGTTGTTTTTACACTGCTGCTACTCGCTGCTTATTATCAAATTACCTCAACTAACCTATACCCCTTCACATTTACTCGGTACCAGTACCCCCTGTAAATAGCCTCCACGTTGACTCTGTACCGGTACCCCCTGTAAATAGCCTCCACGTTGACTCGGTACCGGTACCCTCTGCATATAGCCTCCACGTTGACTCGGTAACGGTACCCCCTGTATATAGCGTCCACATTGACTCTGTACCGGTACCCCCTGTATATAGCCTCCACATTCTTATGTACCATTATTGTGTTCATTTTTGATTTGTTCGATTTTTTTTTACTTAAGTTTATTTAGTAAACATTTTCTTAACTCTATTTGTTGAACTGCATTGTTGGTTAAGGGCTTGTAAAGTAAGATTTTCACGGTAAGTTTTCCTCCTGTTGTTCGGTGCATTCGGCACATGTTACAATTGATTTTTAATTGGATTTAAACATTAGCATAGCAGGGCCATAGTAGAGCAAAGTATTACTGATGAATGGATTGATAGGCTTAAATTTTAAATTGTAGTTCTGTCCTCAAGTAGATACGGTACAGTATGTTTACGGCTGGTGAATGCTGCTTGGTGGAAATGTGGTGTAGGGGGAATAAAAGGTGGAAATGTGGTGTAGGGGGAATAAAAGGTGGAAATGTGGTGTAGGGGAATAAAAGGTGGAAATGTGGTGTAGGGGAATAAAAGGTGGAAATGTGGTGTAGGGGGAATAAAAGGTGGAAATTTGGTGTAGGGGAATAAAAGGTGGAAATGTGGTGTAGGGGGAATAAAAGGTGGAAATTTGGTGTAGGGGGAATAAAAGGTGGAAATGTGGTGTAGGGGAATAAAAGGTGGAAATGTGGTGTAGGGGATAAAAGGTGGAAATGTGGTGTAGGGAAATAAAAGGTGGAAATGTGGTGTAGGGGGAATAAAAGGTGGAAATGTGGTGTAGGGGAATAAAAGGTGGAAATGTGGTGTAGGGGGAATAAAAGGTGGAAATGTGGTGTAGGGGAATAAAAGGTGGAAATGTGGTGTAGGGGAATAAAAGGGGAATGGAAATGTGGTGTAGGGGAATAAAAGGTGGAAATGTGGTGTAGGGGAATAAAAGGTGGAAATGTGGTGTAGGGGGAATAAAAGGTGGAAATGTGGTGTAGGGGAATAAAAGGTGGAAATGTGGTGTAGGGGGAATAAAAGGTGGAAATGTGGTGTAGGGGGAATAAAAGGTGGAAATGTGGTGTAGGGGAATAAAAGTGGAAATGTGGTGTAGGGGGAATAAAAGGTGGAAATGTGGTGTAGGGGAATAAAAGGTGGAAATGTGGTGTAGGGGAATAAAATGTGGAAATGTGGTGTAGGGGGAATAAAAGGTGGAAATGTGGTGTAGGGGAATAAAAGGTGGAAATGTGGTGTAGGGGGAATAAAAGGTGGAAATGTGGTGTAGGGGAATAAAAGGTGGAAATGTGGTGTAGGGGGAATAAAAGGTGGAAATGTGGTGTAGGGGGAATAAAAGGTGGAAATGTGGTGTAGGGGAATAAAAGGTGGAAATGTGGTGTAGGGGAATAAAAGGTGGAAATGTGGTGTAGAGAAATAAAAGGTGGAAATGTGGTGTAGGGGAATAAAAGGTGGAAATGTGGTGTAGGGGGAATAAAAGGTGGAAATGTAAGACAAGTTGCTGAGGAAAGAGGAAAATACACACAATTCAAGGTTGTTGCGTTCACGTCTGTTAGCTCTGATCAAGGTGGCTGAGGTGAAAGCCTCAGCGGGAGCCAAAGGACCTTAGGTGAAACTGACATCTGATTCTGGTTTATTTTATATCAGCAGGAGAGTAATAACTCCCATCTAATTCACAGGAACCTTGTTCATTTTCTAAGCAGGTCCAAAGCCTAGTACAATACTTCAGATAACCCTTCATTGGTGGTAGACTGACACTATACCTCAGCTAAAGCCTGTTCAGGGTGGTAGACTAACACTATACCTCAGCTAAAGCCTGTTCAGGGTGGTAGACTAACACTATACCTCAGCTAAAGCCTGTTCAGGGTGGTAGACTAACACTATACCTCAGCTAAAGCCTGTTCAGGGTGGTAGACTAACACTATACCTCAGCTAAAGCCTGTTCAGGGTGGTAGACTAACACTATACCTCAGCTAAAGCCTGTTCAGGGTGGTAGACTAACACTATACCTCAGCTAAAGCCTGTTCAGGGTGGTAGACTAACACTATACCTCAGCTAAAGCCTGTTCAGGGTGGTAGACTAACACTATACCTCAGCTAAAGCCTGTTCAGGGTGGTAGACTAACACTATACCTCAGCTAAAGCCTGTTCAGGGTGGTAGACTAACACTATACCTCAGCTAAAGCCTGTTCAGGGTGGTAGACTAACACTATACCTCAGCTAAAGCCTGTTCAGGGTGGTAGACTAACACTATACCTCAGCTAAAGCCTGTTCAGGGTGGTAGACTAACACTATACCTCAGCTAAAGCCTGTTCAGGGTGATAGACTGACACTATACCTCAGCTAAAGCCTGTTCAGGGTGGTAGACTAACACTATACCTCAGCTAAAGCCTGTTCAGGGTGATATACTAACACTATACCTCAGCTAAAGCCTGTTCAGGGTGATATACTAACACTATACCTCAGCTAAAGCCTGTTCAGGGTGGTAGACTAACACTATACCTCAGCTAAAGCCTGTTCAGGGTGGTAGACTAACACTATACCTCAGCTAAAGCCTGTTCAGGGTGGTAGACTAACACTATACCTCAGCTAAAGCCTGTTCAGGGTGGTAGACTAACACTATACCTCAGCTAAAGCCTGTTCAGGGTGGTAGACTAACACTATACCTCAGCTAAAGCCTGTTCAGGGTGGTAGACTAACACTATACCTCAGCTAAAGCCTGTTCAGGGTGGTAGACTAACACTATACCTCAGCTAAAGCCTGTTCGGAGTGGTAGACTGACACTATACCTCAGCTAAAGCCTGTTCAGGGTGATAGACTGACACTATACCTCAGCTAAAGCCTGTTCAGGATGGTAGACTGACACTATACCTCAGCTAAAGCCTGTTCGGGGTGGTAGACTAACACTATACCTCAGCTAAAGCCTGTTCAGGGTGATATACTAACACTATACCTCAGCTAAAGCCTGTTCAGGGTGGTAGACTGACACTATACCTCAGCTAAAGCCTGTTCAGGGTGGTAGACTGACACTATACCTCAGCTAAAGCCTGTTCAGGGTGGTAGACTGACACTATACCTCAGCTAAAGCCTGTTCAGGGTGATAGACTGTAACAAGGCTCAAGATTCAAGGCCTGGTTATTTCAGGTTTATGAATGTTCGCATTTTACCTAATGAAACCCATAGCGGGTGGTATCTGTAACAAACGGCCTACAAGTTTAGAGGTGACATGTTACCCCAGGATACCTATTACAGGTGGTGAATATAGAAACACGGTAGCTATGTTTACGTCAGGGGAATTTAGCGAAAGGTTGTTATTCCGTTTTTGTTTTTTTGCTTTCAGTATGAATCACATGATTTTGAGAAGAAAGAGAGAGAGAGAGAGAGAGAGAGAGAGAGAGGGGTAGAGAGAGAGAGAGACAGAGGGGGAGAGAGAGAGAGAGAGAGAGAGAGGGGGAGAGAGAGACAGAGAGACAGAGAGAGACAGCAGGGTATTTGAGGTGTAAAAATGTGCAGGTGAATTGATGATGGATTGATGAAATGAGTAACAAATCAAATTCTGAGGGAGATATTTTTCCTCTGCCTCCCTATGAACAGAGCCTGAATGAAAACGCTTGACTTTGTGATTTAACACGACCATTAGATATAACGAGCGTATACATAACCAACTATAGACGGTTTGGTTGTTTAGCAACAAAACCGACGTGTGCGCAACTATGGGGGAAAAACAGACAAGGTTGGCTGAGATTGTTGATAACATGCAAATTATATTTAGTCTCCATTGTTTATTGAAAACATAAATACATTTTCACAATAACCACTTGTTGTCTCTCGAATACATCGTTACAGTTGTTGGTTTAGCTAGCTAGCTAATTTGAGCCATATTAGCATAGACGTGACATCGGTCAAAACACTCCTAAACAAGACATGGTAAAACCAGCTGAAACGAGCCACCTAGGATTCCAAACATGGCAGCTTCTTGTCATTGTTGCTTAGCGATCTGACCGTGCAGAATCATAACAACGCACGCATTCTGGCCACATCGACGCGCTCGCATCATTTTCGTGATTTCAGCCAACCCGTCTGTTGACATAGCTGAATTTCCTTTACAGCTCCCTGAGCTCTCTGAGACTAGATCACAATGAATCCTCACTAAACTGCTGTTCACATGAACACACACACACACACACACACACACACACACACACACACACACACACACACACACACACACACACACACACACACACACACAGAGAGAGAGAGAGACACACCCTTTGGTAAAGGCAAAAGGGAATTATTGGGCCACTATATGGTTAAATTTCTATATCAAAATTAGGATGGTTGGTCAGTCCTTGCACACATTGCTCTGTCTGTGAATTTGACAGTGGATATATTTCTCCAGACCCATCCCTCAGCTGTTTACCAAAACAAGGGGCGGGGTTCCCACTTTGTTATTGTTTGAACTGCAGATTGCTGCTTAGCCTCAGCAATTTATTTAGCTTGTAATTAGACCAGAAATGAATCATCATAAGCAATATTCCTGCTGGACAAATAGACATGACTGATGAACAGCGAGATGTCTGATGAACAGCGAGATGTCTGATGAACAGTGAGATGGATGTCTGATGAACAGCGAGATAGATGTCTGATGAACAGCGAGATGTCTGATGAACAGCGAGATGTCTGATGAACAGCGAGATGTCTGATGAACAGCGAGATGTCTGATGAACAGTGAGATAGATGTCTGATGAACAGCGATAGATGTCTGATGAACATGTCTGATGAACAGGAGATGTCTGATGAACAGTGAGATAGATGTCTGATGAACAGTGAGATGTCTGATGAACAGTGAGATGTCTGATGAACAGTGAGATGTCTGATGAACAGCGAGATGTCTGATGAACAGTGAGATGTCTGATGAACAGCGAGATAGATGTCTGATGAACAGCGAGATGTCTGATGAACAGTGAGATGTCTGATGAACAGCGAGATAGATGTCTGATGAACAGTGAGATAAATGTCTGATGAACAGCGAGATAGATGTCTGATGAACAGTGAGATAGATGTCTGATGAGCGAGATGTCAGTGAGATAGATGTCTGATGAACAGTGAGATGTCTGATGAACATGAACAGTGAGATGTCTGATGAGATGTCAGCGAGATGTCTGATGAACAGCGAGATGTCTGATGAACAGTGAGATAGATGTCTGAGATGTCTGATGAACGAGATAGATGTCTGATGAACAGAGAGATGTCTGATGAACAGTGAGATGTCTGATGAACAGTGAGAGAGATAGATGTCTGATGATAGATGTCTGATGAACAGCGAGATAGATGTCTGATGAATGTCTGATGAACAGTGAGATAGAGATGAACAGTGAGATGTCTGATGAACAGTGAGATGTCTGAGTGAATGTCTGATGAACAGAGAGATGTCTGATGAACAGTGAGATGAGATGTCTGATGAGATGTCTGATGAACAGAGATAGATGTCTGATGAACAGTGAGATGTCTGATGAAACTGATGATGAGATGTCTGATGAACAGTGAGATAGATGTCTGATGAACAGCGAGAGATAGATGTCTGATGAATGTCTGAGAACGAGATAGATGTCTGATGAACAGTGAGATGTCTGATGAACAGCGAGATAGATGTCTGATGAACAGTGAGATAGATGTCTGATGAACAGCGAGATAGATGTCTGATGAACAGTGAGATGTCTGATGAACAGCGAGATAGATGTCTGATGAACAGCGAGATGTCTGATGAACAGTGAGATAGATGTCTGATGAACAGTGAGATAGATGTCTGATGAACAGTGAGATGTCTGATGAACAGTGAGATGTCTGATGAACAGTGAGATGATGATGAACTGATGTCTGATGAACAGATGTCTGATGAACAGAGATAGATGTCTGATGAACATAGATGTCTGATGAACAGCGAGATAGATGTCTGATGAATGTCTGATGAACAGTGAGATAGATGTCTGATGAATGAGCAGTGAGATAGATGTCTGATGAACAGCGAGATGTCTGATGTCTGATGAACATGTCTGATGAACAGTGAGAGATGTCTGATGAACAGTGAGATGTCTGATGAACAGTGAGATGTCTGATGAACAGTGAGATAGATGTCTGATGAACAGTGAGATGTCTGATGAACAGATGAACAGTGAGATAGATGTCTGATGAACAGAGAGATGAACAGAACGAGATGTCTGATGAACATGAGATGTCTGATGAACAGTGAGATAGATGTCTGATGAACAGTGAGATGTCTGATGATGTCTGATGAACAGCGAGAGATGTCTGATGAACAGTGAGATGTCTGATAGATGTCTGATGAACAGTGAGATGTCTGATGAGTGAGATGTCTGATGAACAGTGAGATGTCTGATGAACAGCGAGATAGATGTCTGATGAACAGTGAGATGTCTGAGAACAGTGAGATGATGTCTGATGAACATAGATGTCTGATGAACATGAACAGTGAGATGTCTGATGAACAGTGAGATGTCTGATAGATGTCTGATGAACAGTGAGAGATAGATGTCTGATGAACAGTGAGATAGATGTCTGATGAACAGTGAGATGTCTGATGAACAGCGAGATAGATGTCTGATGAACAGTGAGATGTCTGATGAACAGTGAGATGTCTGATGAACAGTGAGATAGATGTCTGAGAGATGTCTGATGATGTCTGAAAGATGTCTGATGAACAGTGAGATGTCTGATGAACAGTAGATAGATGAACAGGGAGATGTCTGATGAACATGTCTGATGAGATGTCTGATGAACAGTGAGATAGATGTCTGATGAACAGCGAGAGAGTGAGATGAGATGTCTGATGAGATGTCTGATGAACATGAGATGTCTGATGAACTGATGAACAGAGAGATAGATGTCTGATGAACAGTGAGAGATGAGATGTCTGATGAACAGTGAGATGTCTGAGATGTCTGATGAACAGTGAGAGATGTCTGATGAACAGTGAGATGTCTGTTGAACAGTGAGATGTCTGTGAGATAGATGTCTGATGAACAGAGATGTCTGATGAACAGTGAGATAGATGTCTGAGATAGATGTCTGATGAACTGAGATAGATGTCTGATGAACAGTGAGATAGAGTGATGAACAGTGAGATGTCTGATCTGGATAGATGTCTGATGAACAGTGAGATGTCTGATGAACAGTGAGATGTCTGATGAAACGAGATAGATGTCTGATGAACAGTGAGATAGATGTCTGATGAACAGTCTGAGATGTCTGATGAACAGTGAGATAGATGTCTGATGAACAGTGAGAGATGTGAACAGTGAGATGTCTGATGAACAGTGAGATGTCTGATGAACAGTGAGATGTCGAGATAGATGTCTGATGAACAGTGAGATGTCTGATGAACAGTGAGATAGATGTCTGATGAACAGTGAGAGTGAGATGTCTGATGAACAGTGAGATGTCTGATGAACAGTGAGATAGATGTCTGATGAGATGTCTGATGAACAGTGATGAAAGATGTCTGATGAAAGCGAATGTGAGATAGATGTCTGATGAACAGAGAGATGTCTGATGAACAGTGAGATGTCTGTCTGATGAACATGTCTGTGAACAGCGAGATAGATGTCTGATGAACAGTGAGATGTGAACAGGGAGATGAGTGAGATAGATGTCTGATGAACCGGAGATGTCTGATGAACAGTGATAGATGTCTGATGAAACAGTGAGATGTCTGATGAACAGTGAGATAGATGTCTGATGATGAGATGTCTGATGAACAGTGAGATGTCTGATGAACAGTGAGATGTCTGATGAACAGTAGATGTCTGATGAACAGTGAGATGTCTGATGAACAGTGAGAGATGAGATGTCTGATGAACAGTGAGATGTCTGATGAACAGTGAGATGTCTGATGAACAGCGAGATGTCTGATGAACAGATGTCTGATGAACAGTCTGATGAGATGTCTGATGAACAGAGAGATGTCTGATGAGTGAGATGTCTGATGAACAGAGAGATGTCTGATGAACAGTGATGAACAGTGAGAGATGTCTGATGATGTCTGATGAACAGTGAGATGTCTGATGAACAGTGAGAGATGTCTGATGAACTGAGATAGATGTCTGATGATGTCTGATGAACAGTGAGAGATGTCTGAGTGAGATGTCTGATGAACAGTGAGATGTCTGATGAACAGTGAGATAGATGTCTGATGAACAGTGAGATGTCTGATGAACAGTGAGATGTCTGATGAACAGTGAGATGTCTGATGAACAGTGAGATGTCTGATGAACAGTGAGATAGATGTCTGATGAACAGTGAGATAGATGTCTGATGAACAGTGAGATGTCTGATGAACAGTGAGATGTCTGATGAACAGTGAGATGTCTGATGAACAGTGAGATGTCTGATGAACAGTGAGATGTCTGATGAACAGTGAGATGTCTGATGATAGATGTCTGATGAACAGCGAGATAGATGTCTGATGAACAGTGAGATAGATGTCTGATGAACAGTGAGATGTCTGATGAACAGTGAGATGTCTGATGAACAGTGAGATGTCTGATGAACAGTGAGATGTCTGATGAACAGTGAGATGTCTGATGAACAGTGAGATGTCTGATGAACAGTGAGATGTCTGATGAACAGTGAGATGTCTGATGAACAGTGAGATGTCTGATGAACAGTGAGATGTCTGATGAACAGAGAGATAGATGTCTGATGAACAGTGAGATAGATGTCTGATGAACAGTGAGATGTCTGATGAACAGTGAGATAGATGTCTGATGAACAGTGAGATAGATGTCTGATGAACAGTGAGATAGATGTCTGATGAACAGTGAGATGTCTGATGAACAGTGAGATGTCTGATGAACAGCGAGATGTCTGATGAACAGTGAGATGTCTGATGAACAGTGAGATGTCTGATGAACAGTGAGATGTCTGATGAACAGTGAGATGTCTGATGAACAGTGAGATAGATGTCTGATGAACAGTGAGATAGATGTCTGATGAACAGTGAGATGTCTGATGAACAGTGAGATAGATGTCTGATGAACAGTGAGATGTCTGATGAACAGTGAGATGTCTGATGAACAGTGAGATAGATGTCTGATGAACCGAGAGATGTCTGATGAACAGTGAGATAGATGTCTGATGAACAGCGAGATGTCTGATGAACAGTGAGATGTCTGATGAACAGTGAGATGTCTGATGAACAGTGAGATGTCTGATGAACAGTGAGATGTCTGATGAACATGTCTGATAGATGTCTGATGAACAGTGAGATGTCTGATGAACAGTGAGATGTCTGATGAACAGATGTCTGATGAACAGATGTCTGATGAACAGTGATAGATGTCTGATGAACTGAGTGAGAGTGAGTGAGATGTCTGATGAGATGTCTGATGAACAGTGAGATGTCTGATGAACAGTGAGATGTCTGATGAACAGAGAGAGATGTCTGATGAACAGTGAGATGTCTGATGAACAGTGAGATGTCTGATGAACAGTGAGATAGATGTCTGATGAACAGCGAGATGTCTGATGAACAGTGAGATAGATGTCTGATGAACAGTGAGATAGATGTCTGATGAACAGTGAGATGTCTGATGAACAGTGAGATAGATGTCTGATGATGTCTGATGAACAGTGAGATGTCTGATGAACAGTGAGATAGATGTCTGATGAACAGTGAGATGTCTGATGAACAGTGAGATAGATGTCTGATGAACAGCGAGATAGATGTCTGATGAACAGTGAGAGATGTCTGATGAACAGTGAGATGTCTGATGAACAGTGAGATGTCTGATGAACAGTGAGATGTCTGATGAACAGAGAGATAGATGTCTGATGAACAGAGTAGATGTCTGATGAACAGTGAGATGTCTGATGAACAGCGAGATAGATGTCTGATGAACAGTGAGATGTCTGATGAACAGGGAGATGTCTGATGAACAGTGAGATAGATGTCTGATGAACCGGGAGATGTCTGATGAACAGTGAGATAGATGTCTGATGAACAGCGAGATGTCTGATGAACAGTGAGATGTCTGTTGAACAGTGAGATAGATGTCTGATGAACAGTGAGATGTCTGATGATGAGATGTCTGATGAACAGTGAGATGATGAACAGTGAGATAGATGTCTGATGAACAGAGAGATGTGAGAACATAGATGTCTGATGAAACAGTAGATGTCTGATGAGATGTCTGTCTGATGAACAGTGAGATAGATGTCTGATGAACAGCGAGATGTCTGATGAACAGTGAGATGTCTGATGAACAGTGAGATGTCTGATGAACAGTGAGATGTCTGATGAACAGTGAGATGTCTGATGAACAGTGAGATAGATGTCTGATGAACAGAGATGTCTGATGAGATGTCTGATGAACAGTGAGATGTCTGATGAACAGTGAGATGTCTGATGAACAGTGAGATGTCTGATGAACAGTGAGATGTCTGATGAGATAGATGTCTGATGAGATGTTGATGAACAGTGGTGATGTCTGTGAACAGTGATGGTTAGATGTCTGATGAGTAGATGTCTGATGAACAGTGATGGTGAGATGTCTGAGGTGCTGATGAACATGAGATGTCTGATGAGGTTGAGGTGGTGAGGTGAGATGTCTGTGAACAGTGAGATAGATGTCTGATGAGTGATTAGGTGGGTGTTGGTGAGAGGTGGTGAGGTTAGGTGGTGAGGTGGTGAGGTTAGGAGGTGAGGTTAGGTGGTGAGGTGGTGAGGTTAGGTGGTGAGGTGATGAGGTTAGGTGGTGAGTTGGTGAGGTTAGATGTTGATGGTGGTGAGGTGAATGAGGTGCTGGTGAGGTTAGGTGGTGAGGTTAGGTGGTGAGATTAGGTGTTGAGGGGGTGAGATAAGGTGGTGAGATTAGGTGGTCAGGGGAGGTGGTGAGGGGGGGTGGTGGTGGGGAGGTGGTGGTTGAGGTGAAGTGGTGAGGTGGAAGGTGGTGAGGTGGTTGAGGTGATGTGGTGAGGGAAGGTGGTGAGATGGTGAGGAGGTGAAGTGGTGAGGAGGTGAGGAGGTGAGGTAAGGGGATGAGGTGGTGAGGAGGTGAGCACTACATTTCCATTTTTAAACAACTAATTGACTTGCATTTAAATAAATCAGATCAAGCCCAAACTGTGCACTGTGGTAGTGAGTTGTGAGTTTCCAACAGGCCAATACACTACATAGTTTAGCACTGAAAACGTGATAATTAACTCCTATAACCTTACTCCATTGCACAAGGAGGGTGAGAAGAGACAGAAGACGTGCGATGGAGAAGGATATAGAGATGTTGCTTCACAAGGTATCTCTACCTGAAAATATATGATCTAAGTGATGGATAGTTGGTATTCAGCAGTCATAAAAGTATGCCTTATTTACTTTGAAGAACTACTTAAATAGTGATTATGTCAGACAACATAGGCAGCAGCTCTCTAGAAAAGAGATAATGACTTGGAATCTTTTTTTTCCCACATTTATTCAATGGGTTTCTCTGGGCTATAGAAGTAAAAGGACTAATTAAATATATTTTTCAATATATATATTTTTTTATAGTTAAAAGGAGTCCTAAAATGTAAAATCAAATTTCTAAATGAACCATCTTAAAACCATTCCATTGATTAGTTTAGAACCCCCCTCATAACGGTTTAAACTTTTTAAGAATCGATAATGATTCATACAGTGATCAGGAGTAAATGGGCATTCACTACCATTATGGGACTTGTTTTAATTGATTTATTACGTGTTGTTACAACATTATAAAAACAATTCTCATAATTTAAAACCAAAATCAAAAACCGTGATTAGTTTTTTTAATAACCGAACCGAAACCGATCTTAAAGAAGCACTAACACACACACACACACACACACACACACACACACACACACACACACACACACACACACACACACACACACACACGACCTAGATCTATAATCTACTGTCATGTCGTGTCGCGTGTTATGTTATTGAGGTGTTCTAGTGTTCTACACTGCTAGAATTTATTGCCACTTCATCTGGTGAGATTACCTCAGCGTTCACTAATGGAACTGACAATAAGAAATGAGTGGAAATGACTGATGTTTGGATGAACTGTTCACCACTCCCCCTGTCTCACCTCCCAGGAGCTCTCTCTTTCTGTCCACTCCTGTCTCACCTCCCAGGAGCTCTCTCTTTCTATCCACTCCTGTCTCACCTCCCAGGAGCTCTCTCTTTCTATCCACTCCTGTCTCACCTCCCAGGAGCTCTCTCTTTCTGTCCACTCCCCTGTCTCACCTCCCAGGAGCTCTCTCTTTCTATACACCACTCCCCTGTCTCACCTCCCAGGAGCTCTCTCTTTCTGTCCACTCCTGTCTCACCTCCCAGGAGCTCTCTCTTTCTGTCCACTCCTGTCTCACACCCCAGGAGCTCTCTCTTTCTGTCCACCACTCCCCATGTATCACCTCCCAGGAGCTCTCTCTTTCTGTCCACTCCCCTGTCTCACCTCCCAGGAGCTCTCGCTTTCTGTACACCACTCCTCATGTGTCACTTCCCAGGAGCTCTTGCTTTCTGTACACCACTCCTCATGTGTCACTTCCAAGGACCTCTCTCTTTCTGTCCAACATCTCCCCATGTCTCACCTCCCAGGAGCTCTCTCTTTCTGTCCACTCCCCTGTCTCACCTCCCAGGAGCTCTCTCTTTCCGTCCACTCCCCTGTCTCACCTCCCAGGAGCTCTCTCTTTCCGTCCACTCCCCTGTCTCACCTCCCAGGAGCTCTCTCTTTCTATCCACCACTGCCATTAGCTGAGAACTGCCTCAACCCACCACCTTTCTGGTTAAGTATGTGTGTCTCCCTGAACACAGATCAGATAGCCGTGTTAGAACCCATCTTGGTAGAATTACTCTGACGGAGATACAAACTGATAAGTACTGATCCCAGATCAGATAGCCTTGTTAGAACCCATCTTGGTAGAATTACTCTGATGGAGATACAAACTGATAAGTACTGATCCCAGATCAGATAGCCTTGTTAGAACCCATCTTGGCAGAATTACTCTCAAGTACAATAGCTAGATAAAGAAGGCTAACTTGCTAACATTGCCCATGACTGGAAGTAAGGCTAACGAGCAAGAATCTTATTATGGTATTTGCATTTTTCTGGACTCGGTCCCCTTGTCCCCCCCCGGTCTCGGTCTTGACTATGTCTCAGACCCCTTGTCCCCCACCTTGACTATGTCTCAGACCCCTTGTCCCCCGTCTTGACTATGTCTCAGACCCCTTGTCCCCCACCTTGACTATGTCTCAGACCCCTTGTCCCCCACCTTGACTATGTCTCAGACCCCTTGTCCCCCACCTTGACTATGTCTCAGACCCCTTGTCCCCACCTTGACTATGTCTCGGACCCCTTGTCCCCCACCTTGACTATGTCTCAGACCCCTTGTCCCCCGTCTTGACTATGTCTCAGACACCTTGTCCCCCACCTTGATTATGTCTCAGACCCCTTGTCCCCCGTCTTGACTATGTCTCAGACCCCTTGTCCCCCGCCCGGTCTCAGTCTTGACTATGTCTCAGACCCCTTGTCCCCACCTTGACTATGTCTCAGACCCCTTGTCCCCCGTCTTGACTATGTCTCAGACCCCTTGTCCCCCACCTTGACTATGTCTCAGACCCCTTGTCCCCCACCTTGACTATGTCTCAGACCCCTTGTCCCCCACCTTGACTATGTCTCAGACCCCTTGTCCCCCACCTTGACTATGTCTCGGACCCCTTGTCCCCCACCTTGACTATGTCTCAGACCCCTTGTCCCCCGTCTTGACTATGTCTCAGACACCTTGTCCCCCACCTTGATTATGTCTCAGACCCCTTGTCCCCCGTCTTGACTATGTCTCAGACCCCTTGTCCCCCGCCCGGTCTCAGTCTTGACTATGTCTCAGACCCCTTGTCCCCCACCTTGACTATGTCTCAGACCCCTTGTCCCCGTCTTGACTATGTCTCAGACCCCTTGTCCCCCGTCTTGACTATGTCTCAGACCCCTTGTCCCCCGTCTTGACTATGTCTCGGACCCCTTGTCCCCCACCTTGACTATGTCTCAGACCCCTTGTCCCCCGTCTTGACTATGTCTCAGACACCTTGTCCCCCACCTTGACTATGTCTCAGACCCCTTGTCCCCGTCTTGACTATGTCTCAGACCCCTTGTCCCCGTCTTGACTATGTCTCAGACACCTTGTCCCCCACCTTGACTATGTCTCAGACCCCTTGTCCCCCGTCTTGACTATGTCTCAGACCCCTTGTCCCCTGCCCGGTCTCGGTCTTGACTATGTCTCAGTCCCCTTGTCCCCCACCTTGACTATGTCTCAGACCCCTTGTCCCCCGTCTTGACTATGTCTCAGACCCCTTGTCCCCCACCCGGTCTCGGTCTTGACTATGTCTCAGACCCCTTGTCCCCCACCTTGACTATGTCTCGGACACCTTGTCCCCCACCTTGACTATGTCTCAGACACCTTGTCCCCCGTCTTGACTATGTCTCAGACCCCTTGTCCCCCACCTTGACTATGTCTCAGACCCCTTGTCCCCCGTCTTGACTATGTCTCAGACCCCTTGTCCCCCACCTTGACTGTCTCAGACCCCTTGTCCCCCGTCTTGACTATGTCTCAGACCCCTTGTCCCCCACCTTGACTGTCTCAGACCCCTTGTCCCCCGTCTTGACTATGTCTCAGACCCCTTGTCCCCCCGTCTTGACTATGTCTCAGACCCCTTGTCCCCCGTCTTTGACTATGTCTCAGACCCCTTGTCCCCCGTCTTGACTATGTCTCAGACCCCTTGTCCCCCACCTTGACTGTCTCAGACCCCTTGTCCCCCACCTTGACTGTCTCAGACCCCTTGTCCCCCACCTTGACTACGTCTCAGACCCCTTGTCCCCCACCTTGACTATGTCTCAGATCCCTTGTCCCCCGTCTTGACTATGTCTCAGACCCCTTGTTCCCCACCTTGACTATGTCTCAGACCCCTTGTCCCCCACCTTGACTATGTCTCAGACCCCTTGTCCCCCACCTTGACTATGTCTCAGACCCCTTGTCCCCCACCTTGACTATGTCTCAGACCCCTTGTCCCCCACCTTGACTATGTCTCAGACCCCTTGTCCCCCACCTTGACTATGTCTCAGACCCCTTGTCCCCACCTTGACTATGTCTCAGACCCCTTGTCCCCCGTCTTGACTATGTCTCAGACCCCTTGTCCCCCACCTTGACTATGTCTCAGACCCCTTGTCCCCCACCTTGACTATGTCTCAGACACCTTGTCCCACGCCCGGTCTCGATCTTGACTATGTCTCAGACACCTTGTCCCCCGCCCGGTCTCGGTCTTGACTATGTCTCAGACACCTTGTCCCCCGCCCGGTCTCGGTCTTGACTCTGTCCCCCCCTCCTGTCTTGGTCTTGAATAAGTCTCGTTTTAGGTGGTCTCGAACACAACGCTGTATAACAGGTTGAATAAAGATTGAATTTGTTTTAAAATACTTTGTGGGTCTGTGTAATCCTAGGAAAATATGTGTCTCTAATATGGTCATACCTTTGACAGGAATGTTCTGCTCTCTCCTTCCTCCTCTCCCTAGGCAACACAGTGACTAGGGTCTGGTTTCAATGGACGCTTTTTCTTAATAAAATACAAAATAGCAAGACGAAGGTCAGAGAGGTACATGTTTAATGAGTGCATTTCGCATGTGACTAGTTTGCATCAACAACCTTAACTAAAACTACTGTAAAGGTTGTGACGTTCTGGAATGTCTGCCTCGTGATTTGTTGGGAGAGTTTAAGACTCCTCCCTCTCTCATTCTTAGCAGTGGCCAGCAGGAGAGTTCAGAACAAAGAGATCTCTTATCGTTTTCCAATAGCCTCCTCCAGTGTCTTATAGCGTTTGAGCCCTACGGTGTGTAGTGACCAGAGAGCTTATCGTTTTCCAATAGCCTCCTCCAGTGTCTTATAGCGTTTGAGCCCTACGGTGTGTAGTGACCAGAGAGCTTATCGTTTTCCAATAGCCTCCTCCAGTGTCTTATAGCGTTTGAGCCCTACGGTGTGTAGTGACCAGAGAGCTTATCGTTTTCCAATCCAGTGTCTCCGGTGTGTAGTGACCAGTGTTTTCCAATAGCCTCCTCCAGTGTCTTATAGCGTTTGATCTTGACCAGCATCGTTTTTTGTCTCCTCCAGTGCCGAGTCTGTATCTTACAGCATTTGAGCCCAACGGTGTGTAGTGCCCAGAGAGGGTTATCGATCTTCATAAGGTCATGTTTTGTTGTCAAATAACCACCATTGGAACCAGTGAGAGGTCCTGACCTTTGTATTAATACCTATCTATCCACTACTGCTGCATGTTCCTCCATATTAGGATGTTAGGTTGATTTGGATGGCCCTGTATCCACCCATGCAGAAAAACATCTATAGCAAGACAGGTGACAAGTCTGGATTGGGGAAGTGTTTCTCATGTCTCCAGTCTACCTCCAGTGGCTAGATAATACAGAGCTATTATTGGTGATAAACAATCAACGGTATATCCTGCTCAGATGACTTGACTGATAACCTCCCTGAGGGGTAGAAGTCATCGTGAGCCAGTCCATAAGAAATACAATAATAATAGATGGAATCTCACAGCACTTCACAGTTTATTTTCCGTCTATTTTTTATTTATTTTGATGTCACCGTGCCGTGGATCTCGGTTCACTCCTGCTCGAGAGGGGAAATTGTTTTTTTTCATTAGCCATGGACAGTTTGGGTATTTCATTGTGTCTTTGAATAAGGCTTCAGGGAAGCACACACGCACATACACTTATGTCTCTGAAGAGCACTCATCCCAGTGTCTGGCCATGACATCAAATGAAATACAAATACAAGAGGAGCTTCACGCTCTCATCATGAAAGCTCTCTCTATTCAATTCAATTCAATTCAAGGGTCTTTATTTGCATGGAAAACATAGAGTATGTTGACATTTCCAAAGCAAATGGAACAAAAGGGAAATAAACACTGCAATATTTCACCTAACGGAGATGGTAGTTTATCAATGTCTGATTTGTTTTCAAATTCTTTGTGGGTCTGTGTGATCTGTGGGAAATGTGTCTCTAATGTGGTCATACATTTTGCAGGAGGTTAGGAAGTGCAGCTCATAGCCTGTCTTCTCTTGAGAGCCAGGTCTGTCTACAGCGGCCTCTCTCAATAGCAAGGCTATGTTCACTGAGTCTGTACATAGTCAAGGATTTTCTTCATTTAGGGTCAGTCACAGTGTTCAGGTCTGTGTACTCTCACTGTGTACTCTCACTGTGTACTCTCACTGTGTACTCTCACTGTGTACTCTCTGTTTAGGGACAGATAACATTGGAATTTGATCCGTTTTTTTGGGGGGGTTGATTCTTTCCAGTGTGTCAAATAGTTATCTTTTTGCTTTCTCATGATTTGGTTGTGTCCAAATCTGTTTCTGTCCTGGGGCTCTGTGTGGTCTATTTGTGTTTGTGAACAGAGCCCCAGAACCGGCTGGCTGAGGGTACTCTTCTCTAGGTTCATCTCTCTGTAGGTGAGGGCTTTGTGGTGGAATGTGTGGGCATCGCTTCCCTTTACGTGGCTGTAGAATTGAACAGCTCTTTTCTGGATTTTGATCATTAGCGGGTATAGTCATAATTCTGCTCGACGTGCATTTTTGGGTATTTTCCATTTTACACATATATTTCTTGCTTTATTACTGGCTGAGTCTCGATTGGGTGTTTGTCCTATTTTGTGAATTCTTGGTTGGCGAGTGGACTCCAGACCTCACAACCACATAGAGCAGTGGGTTTGATATTTGATTGAAGTATTTTTAGAGAAATCCTAATTGGGATATTGATTTTTTTATGTTCCTTTTGAAAGAATAGAAGGCTCTATTTGCCTTGCCTCTTCGATCGTTTACAGCCTTGTGGAAGTTACCTGGGGTGTCGATGCTTAGGCCGAGGTAGGTATAATGATTTGTGTGCTATAATATAATATATACGGTTGAAGTCAGAAAATTACATACACCTTAGGCAAATATATTTCAACTCCGTTTTTCACAATTCCTGACATTTAATCCTAGTAAAAGTTCCCTGTTTTAGGTCAGTTAGGATCATCACTTTATTTTAAGAATGTGAAATGTCAGAATAATAGTAGAGAGAATAATTTATTTCAGCTTTAATTTCTATTAGTATTTGATAGCATTGCCGTTAAATAGTTTAACTTGGGTCAAACGTTTCAGGTAGCCTTCCACAAGCTTCCCACAATAAATTGGGTGAATTTTGGCCCATTCACCCTGACAGAGCTGGTGTAACCGAGTCAGGTTTGTTGGACTCCTTGCTCACAAGTGCTTTTTCAGTTCTGCCCACACATTTTCTATAGGATTGAGGTCAGGACTTTGTGATGTCCACTCTAATACCTTGACTTTGTCGTCCTTAAGCCATTTTGCAACAACTTTGGAAGTATACATGGGGTCATTGTCCATTTGGAAGACCCATTTGCGACCAAGCTTTAACTTCCTGACATGTCTTGAGATGTTGCTTCAATATATCATCGTTTTCCATCCTGATGATGCCATCTATTTTGTGAAGTGCACCAGTCCATCCTGTAGCAAAGCACCCACACAACATGATGCTGCCACCCCTGTGCTTCACGATTGGGATGGTGTTCTTTGGCTTGGCCAAAACAGTTCTATTTTTGTTTCATCAGACCAGAGGACATTTCTCCAAAAAGTACGATCTTTGTCCCCATGTGCAGATGCAAAAACCGTAGTCTGGCTTTTTTATGGCGGTTTTGGAGCAGTGGCTTCTTCCTTGCTGAGCGGCCTTTCAGGTTACATCGATATAGCACTCGGTTTACTGTGGATATAGATACTTTTGTATAGGTTTCCTCCAGCATCTTCACAAGGTCCTTCACTGTTGTTCTGGGATTGATTTGCACTTTTCGCACCAAAGTACGTTCATCTCTAGGAGACAGAACACGTTTCCTTCCTGAGTGGTATGATGGCTGCGTGGTCCCATGGTGTTTATACTTGTGTACTATTGTTTGTACAGATGAACGTGGTATCATCAGGTGTTTGTAAATTGCTCCCAAGGATGAACCAGACTTGTGGAGGTCTACAATTTATTTTCTGAGGTCTTGGCTGATTTCTATAGATTTCCCCATGATGTCAAGCAAAGAGGCACTGAGTTTGAAGGTAGGCCTTGAAATACATCCACAGATAGACCTCCAATTGACTCAAATTATCAGAAGCTTCTAAAGCCATGACATAATTTTCTGGAATTTTTCAACTTAGTGTATGTAAACGTCTGTCCCACTGGAATTGGAATGCAGTGAATTATAAAGAAATAATCTGTCTAAAAAATTGTTGGAGAAATGACTTGTGTCATGCACAAAGTAGATGTCCTAACCGACTTGGCAAAACTATAGTTTGTTAACAAGAAATTTGTGGAGTGGTTGAAAAACAAGTTGTAATAACTAAGTATATGTAAACATCAAACTTCAACTGTATACTGTATGTGATCTACATGTACAGTGGGGCAAAAAAGTATTTATCAGATTGTGCAAGTTCTCCCACTTAAAAATATGAGAGAGGCCTGTAATTTTCACCATAGGTACACTTCAACTGTGACAGACAAAATGAGAAAATGATCCTAACTGACCTAAGACAGTGAATTTTTACTAGGATTAAAGCCAGGAATTGTGAAAAAAAGTTTAAATGTACTTGGCTAAGATGTATTTTATTTATTTTACCTTTATTTTGCTAGGCAAGTCAGTTAAGAACAAATTCTTATTTTCAATGACGGCCTAGGAACAGTGGGTTAACTGCCTGTTCAGGGGCAGAACGACAGATTTGTACCTTGTCAGCTCGGGGGTTTGAACTTGCAACCTTTCGGTTACTAGTCCAATGCTCTAACCACTAGGCTACCCTGCCGCCTCTACACTCTAACCACTAGGCTACCCTGCCGCCTCTACACTCTAACCACTAGGCTACCCTGCCGCCTCTACACTCTAACCACTAGGCTACCCTGCCGCCTCTACGCTCTAACCACTAGGCTACCCTGCCGCCTCTACGCTCTAACCACTAGGCTACCCTGCCGCATCTACACTCTAACCACTAGACTACCCTGCCACCTCTACACTCTAACCACTAGGCTACCCTGCCACCTCTACACTCTAACCACTAGGCTACCCTGCCGCCTCTACACTCTAACCACTAGGCTACCCTGCCGCCCCCGGTATGTAAACGTCCGACTCCATATAACTAGGAATAAAGTGACTAAGCAATAAATAAATAATAAACAGTAGCAGCGGCGCATGTTAATGAGTCAACGAAAAAAACAAACCAAAATATTGTCAATATTTATTTGGTTAATAATCGTCTATTTAGCAGGCTTATGTCTTCGGGGTAGATGCTGTTCAGGGTCCACCCTCTACAACTGGATCCTGGACTTCCTGACGGGCTGCCCTCAAATGCTAGCGGTAGACAACAATTCATCCTCCACGCCGACCCTCAACACGGGGGGCCCCTCAGGGCTTAGTCCTCTCCTGTACTACCTGTTTACCAAGACCCAAAAGTCTCTATGCTAGTGGTATCGGAGTCTGCAACCAACCCCTCTACAGCTTCTAACCCCAAGCCATAAAACTGCTAAATAGCTCATCAATTGGCTCCACGGACAACCTGCGTTTACCCTTTTTTGAACTAACTCTCTTGCACCGACTCTACCCACACACACACTCACACACACACACACTCACACACACACACCCACACACACACACACACACCCACACACACAGAAACACTACGTCACACAAGCATTTTGCTACACCCGCAATAACATCTGACAAAAAAAAATGTGTATGTGACCAATATAATGTTATTTGATTTGACAGCTAACCTTGTGGGAACACACAATTCAGTCCCATTCAAAATCTTATTTTCCCTAAACCTAACCCGTACTCTTACCCTAACCTTAACCCTAAGCCCTAAACCTAACCCGTACTCTTACCCTAACCTTAACCCTAACCCGTACTCTTACCCTAACCTTAACCCTAACCCCTAAACCTAACCCGTACTCTTACCCTAACCTTAACCCTAACCCCTAAACCTAACCCATACTCTTACCCTAACCTTAACCCTAACCCCTAAACCTAACCCGTACCCTAACCTTAACCCCTAAACCTAACCTGTACTCTTACCCTAACCCCTAAACCTAACCCGTACTCTTACCCTAACCTTAACCCTAACCCCTAAACCTAACCCGTACCCTTACCCTAACCTTAACCCTAACCCAAAAACCTAACCATAATCCAAACCCTAACCCTCACCCTCAACCGACAGTAATTCTAACCCTAATACTAAATTCTAACCTTAACCCTAAACCCTTAGAAATAGCATTTGACCTTGTGAGGACCAAAAAAAATATCCCACAGTTAGTCAAATTTCTGGTCCCCACAAGACTACATGTCCACACACACACACACACACACACACACACACACACCACTGCTCCACATATGGTGTTGCTACAGCTCAGTCTATTATCTATCCTGTTGCCTAGTCACTTTACCTGTGCCTATGTGCAGATTGCTACCTCAATAACCTTGTACCCCTAAACATCGATTCAGTACTGGTACTTCCTGTATGTAGCCATGTTATTACCTGGTACTTCCTGTATATAGCCATGTTATTACCGTGTACTCCCTGTATATAGCCATGAAATTACCTGGTACTCACTGTATATAGCCATGTTATTACCTGGTACTCCCTGTATATAGCCATGCTATTACCTGTTACTCACTGTATATAGCCATGTTATTACCTGGTACTCCCTGTATATAGCCATGTTATTACCTGGTACTCCCTGTATATAGCCATGTTATTACCTGGTACTCCCTGTATATAGCCATGTTATTACCTGGAACTCTGTATATAGCCATGTTATTACCTGGTACTCTGTATATAGCCATGTTATTACCTGGTACTCCCTGTATATAGCCATGTTATTACCTGGTACTCACTGTATATAGCCATGTTATTACCTGGTACTCCCTGTATATAGCCATGTTATTACCTGGTACTCCCTGTATATAGCCATGTTATTACCTGGTACTCCCTGTATATAGCCATGTTATTACCTGGTACTCACTGTATATAGCCATGTTATTACCTGGTACTCACTGTATATAGCCATGTTATTACCTGGTACTCACTGTATATAGCCATGTTATTACCTGTTACTCACTGTATATAGCCATGTTATTACCTGTTACTCACTGTATATAGCCATGTTATTACCTGGTACTCCCTGTATATAGCCATGTAATTACCTGGTACTCCCTGTATATAGCCATGTTATTACCTGGTACTCCCTGTATATAGCCATGTTATTACCTGGTACCTCCTGTATATAGCCATGTTATTACCTGGTACCTCCTGTATATAGCCATGTTATTACCTGGTACCTCCTGTATATAGCCATGTTATTACCTGGTACCTCCTGTATATAGCCATGTTATTACCTGGTACCTCCTGTATATAGCCATGTTATTACCTGGTACCTCCTGTATATAGCCATGTTATTACCTGGTACCTCCTGTATATAGCCATGATATTACCTGGTACCTCCTGTATATAGCCATGATATTACCTGGCACTTCCTGTATATAGCCATGTTATTACCTGGTACTTCCTGTATATAACCATGTTATTACCTGGTACTTCCTGTATATAGCCATGTTATTACCTGGTACTCACTGTATATAGCCATGTTATTACCTGGTACTTCCTGTATATAGCCATGTTATTACCTGGTACTTCCTGTATATAGCCATGTTATTACCTGGTACTTCCTGTATATAACCATGTTATTAAATGTAAAATTACCTGGTACTTCCTGTATATAACCATGTTATTACCTGGTACTTCCTGTATATAGCCATGTTATTACCTGGTACTTCCTGTATATAGCCATGTTATTACCTGGTACTCACTGTATATAGCCATGTTATTACCTGGTACTCACTGTATATAACCATGTTATTACCTGGTACTCACTGTATATAGCCATGTTATTACCTGGTACTTCCTGTATATAGCCATGTTATTACCTGGTACTTCCTGTATATAGCCATGTTATTACCTGGTACTTCCTGTATATAGCCATGTTATTACCTGGTACTTCCTGTATATAGCCATGTTATTACCTGGTACTTCCTGTATATAGCCATGTTATTACCTGGTACTTCCTGTTGATAGCCATGTTATTACCTGGTACTTCCTGTATATAGCCATGTTATTACCTGGTACTTCCTGTATATAGCCATGTTAATTGTTTACTTGTTATTGTTATTCATTATTCACTGTGTATTTATTTGTGTCAATATTTCTATTTCATTTTTTTTTTTTACCTTTAACTTGGTCTTTATATTGATATTTGTATCTTTAACTCTGCCTTGTTGGAAAAGGACCTGTCAGTAATCATTTCACTGTTAGTCTACACCTGCTGTTTTACGAAGCATGAATTTCAACATCAGATCGAGCAATTCCCTTTCAGTTAAACATGAAGTCTGGTTTGAATGTGTTTTGGCTGTATCACAATCTCATGATCATACTGCTATTCTAAGTGCTAAGTACTTTGTACATTTTTAAAATGGCCGACATTAGTACACTGAAATGAATGCAGGGCTAACGAATGTTTTATATTGTATCAAAGTCTCATCTGTGGCTGGCCCCATTGTTTTGCAGAGGAGGTAGGGGTGAGAGATGAATGTCAATGTGAGTGTGTTTAACTCATTCTCATTCTCAAACACTCATACACACACAAAGAACACACACACACACACAGAGTGGTGTTGAGTCTCGGTGGTGCAGGCAGTGCTGTGCAGATGAAGGCCCATTTAATATGTATGTTTCTCAGCTATGTGTTTCATAAGAGCTAGTCATTGAAGATTCCTCAACCCATCTATATTAGAGGAACAGCAGGAATATCCAACACAACAGTCAATGTGGTTGGTAGAGTAGATGAGACCGGAGGCATCCTGGGGAGAACGAGTGGTGGGTGATGCAGGAGTAGAGGATGGAAGGTGAAGAAGAGACGTTGGACAACAGATTCCCAATGGAATTATGGACGGATTAGTTATCTCTCTACTAGTAGTAGGGGACACTGTTAGTAGAGGAGAGAGGTGGTGAAAAGACAGTGTACAGGGTGCATGGAAAAGACAGTGTACATGGTGCATGGAAAAGACAGTGTACATGGTGCATGGAAAAGACAGTGTACATGGTGCATGGAAAAGACAGTGTACAGGGTGCATGGAAAAGACAGTGTACAGGGTGCATGGAAAAGACAGTGTACAGGGTGCATGGAAAAGACAGTGTACAGGGTGCATGGAAAAGACAGTGTACAGGGTGCATGGAAAAGACAGTGTACAGGATGCATGGAAAAGACAGTGTACAGGGTGCATGGAAAAGACAGTGTACAGGATGCATGGAAAAGACAGTGTACAGGATGCATGGAAAAGACAGTGTACAGGGTGCATGGAAACGACAGTGTACAGGGTGCATGGAAAAGACAGTGTACAGGATGCATGGAAAAGACAGTGTACAGGGTGCATGGAAAAGACAGTGTACAGGGTGCATGGAAAAGACAGTGTACAGGGTGCATGGAAAAGACAGTGTACAGGGTGCATGGAAAAGACAGTGTACAGGATGCATTGTGTAATGACGAAGAGCGTTAGTCAATTTCAAGATTATTATGCCGTTGTTTCCCTCCCAGTTGTACTTCTAGTCAATAGTTATAATGCATTACGACACAGTTACAATACATTGCGAGACTTGTCATAAGCAGAGTGGGCCCTTATAATGTCTCATAATGACGCTGAATGAACCTGGTATTTCTTCACTCTTTGACCTCTGTTTCCCCCACAGGAAAACCCTTACATGTGCAACAACGAGTGTGACTCCTCCACAGATGAACTAGCCCACCCTCCAGAGCTCATGTTCGACTTCGAGGGACGCAACCCCACAACCTTCTGGCAATCCAGTTCATGGAATACGTTCCCCAAACCCCTGGAGGTCAACATCACGCTGTCCTGGAACAAAACTATCGAGCTGACGGACGACATCGTCCTCACCTTCGAGTCCGGCCGCCCTGAGCAGATGCTTCTGGAGAAATCGTTAGACTACGGTAAAACCTGGACCCCTTACCAGTTCTACGCTACCGACTGCCTCGATGCCTTCACCATGGAGCCCAAGACGGTCAACGAGCTGACCCAGCGAACCCTCCTCGACATCATCTGCACCGAGGACTACTCCCGAGGCTACGTGTGGAAGTATGATAAAACCGTCCGTTTCGAGATCAAGGATCGGTTCGCGCTGTTCGCCGGACCGCGGCTGCACAACATGGCGTCGCTGTACGGTCAACTGGACACCACCAGGAACCTACGGGACTTCTTCACGGTGACGGACCTGAGGATACGGCTGCTGAAACCGGCCACCGGGGCCACCATGGTGGACGAGAACAACCTGTCCAGATACTTCTACGCCATCTCTGATATCAAGGTGCAGGGCAGGTAAGAGAGACGGTTCATTCCTTTTTATTCAAAAGGTTCATAGATCTATTTTACTATAGAGAGACCTGTACCAACAAATGTTGTATTGTGTGCCAAAGTATTTGTGATTGCTTTACATGGATCTAGGAACAAAGTTAGTTTGTTTCATTGTATTTGGTTTGGCTGTGGTCAGGCTGCTCCAATCTACAAAACAAACAGAAACATCAAAATAAAGTTTCTTAGTAAGGCACTGAGCCGCCACGATCCACCAGAACAGCTTCAATGGCACCTTGGCAGAGATTCTAGGTATTTTATTAGGATCCCCATTAGCTGTTGCTAAGGTAGCAGCGACTCTTTCTGGGGTCCACACAAAACATGACATAATATAGAACATTAATTGACAAGAACATTTCAAGGACAAAACTACATACATTTTAAAATGGCACACATAGCCTGCATAACAATACACACACAATATGGCCAAAAGTATGTGGACACGTTTTCAAATCAGTGGATTCAGCTATTTCAGCCACCCCGTTGCTGACAAATGTATTAAATCGAGCACACAGACATGCAATCTCCATAGACAATCATTGGCAGTAGAATGGCCTTACTGATGAGCTCAGTGATTGGTCAATGGGTGCCACCTTTCCAACACGTCAGTGTCTAGCCCTGCTAGAGCTGCCACGGTCAACTGTAAGTGCTGTTAATGGGAAGTGTAAACATCTAGAAGCAACAACAGCTCAGCCGAAGTGGTAGGCCACTCAAGCTCACAGAACAGGACCTCCTTGTTCTGAAGCATGTAGCGCATAAAAATTGTCTGTCCTCGATTGTGACACACACTACCGAGTTCCAAACTGCCTCTTGAAGTAACTTCAGCACAATAAATGTTCGTTGGGAGCTTCTTTAAAATTTGGTTGAGGATTACTGCAACTCGCTGTTGGCTGGGCTCCCTGCCTGTGCCATTAAACCCCTACAACTCATCCAGAACGCCGCAGCCCGTCTGGTGTTCAACCTTCCCAAGTTCTCTCACGTCACCCCGCTCCTCCGCTCCCTCCACTGGCTTCCAGTTGAAGCTCGCATCCGCTACAAGACCATGGTGCTTGCCTACGGAGCTGTGAGGGGAACGGCACCTCAGTACCTCCAGGCTCTGATCAGGCCCTACACCCAAACAAGGGCACTGCGTTCATCCACCTCTGGCCTGCTCGCCTCCCTACCACTGAGGAAGTACAGTTCCCACTCAGCCCAGTCAAAACTGTTCGCTGCTCTGGCCCCCCAATGGTGGAACAAACTCCCTCACGACGCCAGGACAGCGGAGTCAATCACCACCTTCCGGAGACACCTGAAACCCCACCTCTTTAAGGAATACCTAGGATAGGATAAAGTAATCCTTCTCACCCCCCCTTAAAAGATTTAGATGCACTATTGTAAAGTGGCTGTTCCACTGGATGTCATAAGGTGAACGCACCAATTTGTAAGTCGCTCTGGATAAGAGCGTCTGCTAAATGACTTAAATGTAATAATGTAATGTAATGAATAATGGTCTGGGGCTGTTTTTCATGGTTCAGGTTTGACCGCTTAGTTCCAGTGAAGGGAAATCTTAACACTACAGCATACAATGACATTCTAGACTATTCTGTGCTTCCAATTTTTCGGCAACAGTTTGGGGAAGACCCTTTCCTGTTTCAGCATGACAATGAGGTCCATACAGAAATGGTTTGATGAGATCAGTGTGGAAGAACTTGACTGGCCTGCACAGAGCCCTGACCTCAACCCTATCAAGCACCTTTGGGATTCATTGGAACGCCGACTGCGAGCCAGGGCTTATCGCCCAACATCAGTGCCCGACCTCACTAATGCTCTTGTGGCTGCAAGTCCCCGCAGAAATGTTCCAACATCTAGTGGAAAAACTTCCCAGAAGAATGGAGGCTGTTATAGCAGCAAAGTGGGGACCAACTACATATTAATGCCCATGATTTTGGAATGAGATGTTCGACAATCAGGTGTCCACATACTTGTGTATCTAGGTCAAATAGGCAAGAGGCATTGTGCCGTGGTGTTTTCTTTTAACCAGGTTTGATGTTCATTTGAGCAATATGGGATGGAAGGGAGTTGATTGTCTATGGAGATTGCATGTCTGTGGACCTCGCCCTGTCTATGTAGGTTTTTTGGTGTTTTCTTTTAACCAGGTTTGATTTGAGATGGAAGGGAGTTTAATGCAATAATGGATCCATATAATACTTGACTGTTTCTTGAATTTGTTCTGTATTTGGGGACTGTGAAAGACCTCTGGTGACACGTCTGGTGGGGTATGTGTGTGTCAAAGTTGTGTGTAAGTTGACTATGCAAACAATTTGGAACAAAGTTCTGCGGCATTAGTCAACATGTGATCCATACATGTGGATGATCTTGTTCCTGTAGTGTTTGTAAACACCCCTGGACGTTTGATGAGTAACCTGAACCAGATTACTGGTTACACTGGTTATAGTAAGAAGCCTCCTATTGAGCAGACACCTTAATATTCAATATTCAGGTCCCCAATAAAGTAGACCTCTCGGTTTACATCACATACACTATTAAGCATTTCACACATATTATTTAGATACTGACTGTTAGCACTCGGTGGACTATTTCAATGACAGCCTAGGGACAGTGGGTTTAACTGCCTTGTTCAGGGACAGAATGACAGATTTTTACCTTGTCAGCTCTGGGATTCAATCTTGAAACCTTTCGGTTTACTGAGTCCAATGCTCTAACCACTAGGCTACCTGCCGCCCCATGTCTATACAGTACCAGTCAAAGGTTTGGACACACCTACTCATTTAAGGGTTTTTATTTTCTACATTGTAGAATAATAGTGAAGACATCAAAACTACAAAATAACACATAACACATGGAATCATATAGTAACCTTAAAAAGTGTTAAACAAATCAAAAATATATTTTATATTTCAGATTCTTCAAAGTAACCTGGTGACAGCTTTGCACACTCTTGGTATTCTCTCAACCTGCTTCATGAAGTAGTCACCTGGAAGGCATTTCAATTAACAGGTGTTCTTTCCTTCTTAATGCATTTGAGGCAATCAGTTGTGTTTGGGGTTAATTAAAGCGCGACAACAAAAATAAGAAAAATAAGAAATGTCTGTTATCTGGTATTAGCAAGTTATTGATTTCATTAACCTTATTTCTAAGGGTACATATGGGCTATTATTTCAAAGGGTACATATGGGCTATTCTTTCTAAGGGTACATATGGGCTATTATTTCTAAGGGTACATATGGGCTATTATTTCTAAGGGTACATATGGGCTATTATTTCAAAGGGTACATATGGGCTATTATTTCTAAGGGTACATATGGGCTATTATTTCTAAGGGTACATATGAACTATTATTTCTAAGGGTACATATGGGCTATTATTTCTAAGGGTACATATGGGCTATTATTTCTAAGGGTACATATGGGCTATTATTTCTAAGGGTACATATGGGCTATTATTTCTAAGGGTACATATGGGCTATTATTTCTAAGGGTACATATGGGCTATTTATTTCATATGGGCTATTATTTCTAGGGTACATATGGGCTATTATTTCTAAGGGTACATATGGGCTATTATTTCTAAGGGTACATATGGGCTATTATTTCTAAGGGTACATATGGGCTATTATTTATAAGGGTACATATGGGCTATTATTTCTAAGGGTACATATGGGCTATTATTTCTAAGGGTACATATGGGCTATTATTTCTAAGGGTACATATGGGCTATTATTTCTAAAGGTACATATGGGCTATTATTTCTAAAGGTACATATGGGCTATTATTTCTAAGGGTACATATGGGCTAATATTTCTAAGGGTACATATTTGCTATTTTCAGCCCTTTTCCTGAATAGTTACTCAGCTGCCTTGTTCTTGAACCTCGGGATCTTGACCACTATCGTCCTAGTCCTGTCACCTGTGCCCGTGGTGGGTTTTCCAGTCCTGTGGGCACACGCCACCTCAATCTTCCTGTGGTCCATCTTCAGTTTCTCTGAGATCATTTCCCTCACTTTGTCCTCAGACTCCGTCCAGGTCTCATGTGGAGATTCTGCAATTCCGTCCACAACGTTGTTCCGCCTTGATTGTCGCTCAAGGTAATCTGATTTCTCCGCCATTGTTATCATGGATTCACATACAGAACTGATGTCCTCTCTCAATGACTTACAGATTGCTGTCATCCTGGCATTCTCCTGTTTAAACTCATGGAGCTGACCCTGGGAGAACTGCAAACTGTTTTTCAGGTCCTGCACCTCTCAGGTCGCAATTGTAAATGAGAACTTGTTCTCAACTTGCCTACCTGGTTAAATAAAGGTGAAATAAAAATAAAAAAGGTCAGGTCGTCAAATAATTTTTATTAGTTGACTCCACCAGTATTTGGACATAACACTCGAAGCTATTTTCTTGTTGTTGTAACAAATGCGTGCAGAAATATTTTGGTTTGTTCTAAAGATCCTTGGTAGAGAGACACCACTGACCTCAATGATACTCCCACTGGCTTTGGTCTTTGTCATGGTAGCAACGTAAGCTATGCTGTAACACTGTTCCAGACAGTGCAGGTTACAGGGAAGATGGAAACAGAATCAAACAGGGATCTAGACAGTCACAAGCCCGGGGCAATCTGTTAAGGGCACAAGGGCTAATCGAGTCACGGGCTGTGTTCCCGCCCTCAAGGAAACCCCACAGGCTTGATACGCAGCTAACTGTGGCAGCTAGGCTAGCTGCTACGTCATGCAGCTCATCAGACCGTTGGTCACCAGGATCCCTGGACAGACCGCAGCGGTCCCAGCAACTGATTCCAACCGCGTCGTGGGATCCAGACTCAAACGGTAGCTAGCTAGTAACCAAACTGTTTCAAGACTTTCAAAACAACAAATCGAGTTCTCTCTTTTTCCGCACCTCCTCTATTTACATTTACATTTACATTTAAGTCATTTAGCAGACGCTCTTATCCAGAGCGACTTACATCGGAGGGATGCGGCACCATTTGGTGTTTCACCATTTGACCACGAGAAATTCCACCATTTGGTGTTTCACCATTTGACCACGAGAAATTCCACCATTTGGTGTTTCACCATTTGTCCACGAGAAATTCCATCATTTGGTGTTTCCTTGATGGTGGTGGAAAATGCTGTCTCAGGAGTTGCTCCAGAATCTCCCACAAGTGTTCAATTGGGTAGAGATCTGGTGACTGAGACATGCACACAGGCGCACACACACACACACGGTGTAAAGTACTTAAGTAAAAATACTTTAAAGTACTACGTAACTATTTTTGGGGGTATCTGTACTTTATATTTTTGACAACTTTTAATTTCACTTCATTCCTAAATAAAATAATGTACTTTTTACTCCATACATTTTCCCTGACACCCAAAAGTACTCGTTATATTTTGACAGAAAAATTGTCAAATTCATACACTTATCAAGAGAACATCCCTGGTCATCCCCTAATGCCTCTGATCTGGCGGACTCACTAAACAGAGAACATCCCTGGTCATCCCCTAATGCCTCTGATCTGGAGGACTCACTAAACAGAGAACATCCCTGGTCATCCCCTAATGCCTCTGATCTGGCGGACTCACTAAACAGAGAACATCCCTGGTCATCCCCTACTGCCTCTGATCTGGAGGACTCACTAAACAGAGAACATCCCTGGTCATCCCCTAATGCCTCTGATCTGGCGGACTCACTAAACAGAGAACATCCCTGGTCATCTCTACTGTCTCTGATCTGGAGGACTCACTAAACAGAAAACATCCCTGGTCATCTCTACTGCCTCTGATCTGGAGGACTCACTAAACAGAGAACATCCCTGGTCATCTCTACTGCCTCTGATCTGGAGGACTCACTAAACAGAGAACATCCCTGGTCATCTCTACTGCCTCTGATCTGGCGGACTCATTAAACAGAGAACATCCCTGGTCATCCTCTAATGCCTCTGATCTGGCAGACTCATTAAACAGAGAACATCCCTGGTCATCCTCCAATGCCTCTGATCTGGAGGACTCATTAAACAGAGAACATCCCTGGTCATCCCCTAATGCCTCTGATCTGGAGGACTCATTAAACAGAGAACATCCCTGGTCATCTCTACTGCCTCTGATCTGGAAGACTCATTAAACAGAGAACATCCCTGGTCATCCTCTAATGCCTCTGATCTGGCGGACTCATTAAACAGAGAACATCCCTGGTCATCCCCTACTGCCTCTGATCTGGAGGACTCATTAAACAGAGAACATCTCTGGTCATCCTCTAATGCCTCTGATCTGGCAGACTCATTAAACAGAGAACATCCCTGGTCATCCTCTAATGCCTCTGATCTGGCGGACTCATTAAACAGAGAACATCCCTGGTCATCCTCTAATGCCTCTGATCTGGCGGACTCATTAAACAGAGAACATCCCTGGTCATCCCCTAATGCCTCTGATCTGGCGGACTCATTAAACAGAGAACATCCCTGGTCATCCCCTAATGCCTCTGATCTGGCGGACTCACTAAACGCAAATGCTCCGTTTGTAACTCGTGACTCACCACCTGGATTCGGTCTTATGTATCAACATTTGAAATTGCGTTTTTTACATTAGATAAAAGTAGAGACTCAGAGCCACAAAATGGTACATCATACAGATAATAGTACATCATAGCATTTGAGGAACAACGGGAAAATAATTCTGCTTTGAAAGTTGATCACCTTGGAAACTCACTTCTGAGAAAATTGCCTGTTTTGCCATCTAGTGAAGAGCTCTTCTTTGTCTACAGCCATTCAGCATCGTTCACACCCTCACCCTAAGCTTTAGCCCCACCCATCTCGCGTCGCTCTCGAAGTGCACACTTGACGCTCTGGCCGATGATTAGTTTACCTCTGGATAACATGAAAACAGCCTAACAAACTCGGCTGGCAGCAATTTCATTACACTTTTCTGCAGAAGTTTACTGACACTGGCCATATTCAACGGGTGTTGTACACACGTCACGTAACGTTAGCTAACGAGCCAGCCAGCTAACGTTAGCTAGTTAAGGGGGCAAGGCGTTCCCCTCAGGGAACTCCACCCCTCCCGTTCAGCTGAAAAGGTGGCGCAGGGAAATCAAAAATATTCTTTAGAAATATTTAACTTTCACACATTAACAAGTCCAATACCTCAAATGAAAGATAAACACCTTGTTCATCTACCCATCATGTCAGATTTTTAAAATGTTTTACAGCAAAACACAACATATATTTATGTTAGTCCACCACCAAACCAAAGAAAAAACGCAGCCATTTTTTCCAGCCAAAGATAGAGTCACAAAAGCAGGATTAGAAATAAAATGAATCACTAACCTCTTGAAAATCTTCATCAGATGACAGTCATATGACATGTTACACAGTACATTTGTTTTGTTCGATAATATGCATTTTTATATCCACAAATCTCGGTTTATATTGACGCCATGTTCAGAAATTCCTACAAAATATCCGGAGGAATTATAGAAAGCAACGCCAGATAACAGAAATACTCATCGTAAACTTTGACTAAAGATACATGTTCTACATATAATTAAATATACACTGGTTCTTAATGCAACCGCTGTGTCAGATTTCTTTTAAATGTTACGGAAAAAGCCTAACATTGCAATAATCTGAGACGGCGCTGAGACGTAACAATATTTCTCCGCCATGTTGGAGTCAACAGAAATACAAAATTACAACATAAATATTCCCTTACCTTTGATGATCTTTCATCAGAATGTAGTGAAAGGAGTCCTAGTTCAATAATAAATCGTTGTTTTGTTCCATAATGTCCAATACTAGTGTCCAAGTAGCTGCATTTGCTATCACTTTCAGCTCACGTGCCCAAAAACTGACTGCTGGTCCAAGATAACTTGCATGAAAACTTCCAAAAGATATATTCCAGATCGAATAAACTGGTCAAACTAAGTACAGAATCAATCTTCAGGATGTTATAATCATATATATCCAATAACATTCCAACCGGATCATTCGTTTTCATCTGGGGCTGATTGGAACAGCCGTAGCACTCACAGAGAAATGCGTCACGCAAAATGGCATTCTGTTGCGACACCGACTATTTTCCCTCCCATTAGGTCAAAGTTCACAGCAAATGCTCCATTACACTTTCTACTGAATGAGGACATCTAGAGGAAGGCGTAGGAAGTGTTTCCAGATCCAAATCTTGTTGGGAAAGGAGGGGGCGATGATGTCAAAGTTGCCCCAACTTTCAGAATTTCAAAACTTGTTTGGAAGATTGCCTGCCCTATGAGTTCTGTTATACTCACAGACATAATTCAAACAGTTTTAGAAACTTCAGAGTGTTTTCTATCCAATAGTAATAATAATATGCATATATTAGCAATCTAGGATAGAGTTTGATGCAGTTCACTATGGGCACGCAATTCATCCAAAGTGAAAATACTACCCCCTATCCCCAACAAGTTATTAAACAAAATTCTGGGAGCTAACCAACCATGTTCAATGTTAGCTAGCTAACATTAGGCTCTAACTAGAACAGCACACGGCTGTGGGAAACAATCAATAACATTGGCTAGGGAGCCAGCCAGCTAACATTAGCAAGCTAGCTAACAGTATACTTTAATTTGAAATGAAATCACTTTGTCAAAAATGAGAAAACGTGTTATATTTGACCTGTATATATCATCGTGCATGGACACGTCTCCCTGTCAGCAATGCCATACCACGGTTGCCCTCAGTTTGAAGATGTAATCTGGAGACAGGTGTTTTCTCCATCCCTTTAGCTATCATACTTCCACTGACTTCAAAACTTGATTCTCCAGAAAGTGGAGAGCCACACTTATGCAGCTCCACTACACAATAAAATTTTTTTAAAGCAAAGTTCGACAGGATTACCAACACAGACTGACAAACTTCTTTGGCCAATCCGAACTCCTCTCTCGGGTTGCCCAGCTCACTCATTATCTCAGCCAATCATGGCTAATGGGAAGGTTGACAACTTTTTCTGTGGCTTAACTAACAAGGCTCGTAATTTAACAATTTCATTCGTATTTACAGATGGCATATGAGTTTGTTATTAATGCACATGAAAGTTCACATGTTCCAGGCATTTCTGACAGAAAACGCATTTTGATTAAAAAAAATATTTGAAATGTTCCAACAGCTCTCCTGTGAAGTGGTGACTTCATACTTATAGTTTCCTGAATCAGGTCACAATTATGTCTGAGTGTTGGAGTGTACCCCTGGCTATCCGTCAATAAAACATAGAAAATTGTGCCGTCTGGATTTCTTAACATAAGGACCGTGAAATTAATTATACTTTTACTTTTGATACTTAAGTACATTTGAGTGATTCCATTAACTTTGATGCATTATAAGTATATTTAAAACCAACTGGGCATTTTTATACATGACCCTAAGGATGTTAATTGCTTAATTAACTACACCTGTGGGGAAGCACCTGCTTTCAATTTACTTTGTATCCCTCATTTACTCAAGTGTTTCCTTTATTTTGACTGTCACAGGTATATGGGCAACTACCTGATGTGAATACATTATGCTAAAGTGAGCTTTTAGCTGTCTTTAATAAGGGCTCCACATATAGCATGATTTACACGCTACCCTGAATCAACCATTTTGTGTTTAATAATTTAATTAATGTCCTTTATGTTTTATGAGCGGAATGCTCCGTTTTGCATTCTAATGAGAGCGGAATGCTCCGTTTTGCATTCTAATGAGAGCGGAATGCTCCGTTTAGCATTCTAATGAGAGCGGAATGCTCCGTTTTGCATTCTAATGAGAGCTGGGCCAGGGCCTGAACACATGGCTAACATCCCTATAATTATCAGAGTTACATTCCAAATGGCACCCTATTCATTACAATTACATATGGCCCTGGTCAAAAGTAGTGCACTATATAGGGAATGGGTGCTATTTGGGATGCAAGCCCAGATTTAAATTTGACCTCCATCTTTGGTGGGAAGCCAGGGAACCCCCCCCCCCCCCCTCCCTATCCTGGTCATTGTTTCATCAGGAGATTCCCAACGGTTTACAAAGAATGGAAACATTACAGATACAGTAATAATAATTAATAATAATAATTTTATAGCTCCATAGATGCATAATGAACAACCTGTGGATCATAAAAACCCTCCACAGCTGTTCTCCAAATGGGACTGCTGTACCTGTGGCTGTGTCCGTATGCATCCACATCAAATTGGCCAGTGTTTATTTTGTAGTGTTGATTCAGGAGTTAAATTCATTCTGTAAGGGTGAAATTAACATTCAGTGGTGTAAAATAAACCCCAGTGTTGGTGTTAGTAACCAGAGATATTGTTGTACACTTTGGAGAGTTAAACAGTCCCATCAAAACCACACCCCTCATTATCATATTTCCCAGCATGCTCTACTGCAAGTTATTTTTGGGGGGATTGTTTTTAATATCATTGTTTTGAATGTATATTGATGGATTGATTCATCTTATTCTACTCAAAGATAAATAACATACATTTGTCTAAACTAATCCAATGAGTTAGTTAGTTTTATTGTACCCATTGCTGAAATGGTTGTTCCCATTTAAATGGTTGAGGTAGTCTCCTTTACCAGAGTTCTTAATCCTTTTAGTCATTCTGAATGCAGGTTGAATAAAAATCTCAACTGTTGGATAATTCTGGCTGGATTCCAAAAAGGATTACACATCACTTTGCCAGCCAGCATAATGTGACTTGCAGGCCAGATGTGGCCTGTAAACCAGGGGTTTTCTAACACCACTGTATTAGGGTAAGACTAGGCCATCAAAGTATGGTTTTATGATGTATCTATTGTATTCTCATAGAGTTTAATTGTAATGATAGTATTTGCCTAGATACTCACTTGGGGATAACCACATGTCTTTAAAAGGAAAGTAATTCAATAAGCATGTCTCTGTAACTAACAAACACAGCCATGGGTGGCAACTCTACAATTCACTTAAAAAGAAAAGACACCCTAGGAAATTTGCAAATTAGGTTTTACACCACAGGTGTTAAAAAAAACACCCCAAATTATTTTACGGTAGGTATTAATTTCTTACACTGAGAATGTGTAACAGTGTCAGCACTAAGCAAAGTGAGTCTAGTTTACTCTAAATCAAGTGGTCACCAACCTTTTCTGAGCAAGATCACTTTCACAGTCAAAAAGCAAACCCATGATCTACCGCTCAGATTTCTTTTTCAACGTGACTTTAAAAAAATTAACAATTTTAATTGAATAAAATCAGTTCTGTAAGGAATGAGGTTTGAGCAGTAGCCCTAATACATGGTCACAGCATATTGGCTATATGATTGGCCTGCCAATATTGCTATTCTCAGACCATATTCCATTTCAAAGCTCGAGCTTTGATAACAAAAGATCAGTTGGTGTAGCACTTGCCAGGCTCTGCAGAGCATACATTTAAATAATTAGCTTTTTTATTTCACTGGACTGATGATACCTGCATCCGATGGTCATTGTGGAAACTTGGGAAAGGAACAAGGTCAAATCATGACGTCAGTGATCTTCAGGTCAGAAAGTCGAAAAGTTTCTTGAGAAAGTTTCCTGTGTTTCATGCTTGGATGACCGTTTAAACCGATTTTTCACAGTCAAATATACTTTTTGTCCGAGTTCCCAGTTGTCTTGAACGCACTGAAGTCAAAAGTCAGGGATTTCCGAGTTCCCAGTTATTTTGAACACGACATTAGTCTCAGTGCAGGGAAGGAGAGAGAATCAGAGGGTCTGCCTCTCACGGTCCCTGCTCTCTCCTTCCTGACCACCTGATGGAGTCACACCACATCTGCCTCATGCACAAAGTCATGTTGTTCCTTTGACCAGAGAAAGTGAAGTGCATTCGGAAAGTATTCAGACCCCTTGACTTTTTACACATTTTGTTATGTTACAGCCTCATTCTAAAAATAATTAAATTAATTTTCCCCTCGTCAATCTAAACACAATACCCCATAATGATAAAAATAAAACACAGTGGCCTCCATCATTCTTAAATGGAAGAAGTTTGGAACCACCAAGACTCTTCCTAGAGCTGGCCGCCCAGCCAAACTGAGCAATCGGTGGAGAAGGGCCTTGGTCACGGAGGTGACAATGACCCTAAGCATAAGGCCAAGACAACGCAGGAGTGGCATATATAAATGTGCAAGTAGAGATACTGGGGTACAAAGGAGCAAGATAAATAAATAAATAAATAAATACAGTATAGTTGGAAGGGCTATTTACAGATGGGCTATGTACAGATGGGATATGTGAGCTGCTCTGACAGCTGGTGCTTAAAGCTATTGAGGGAGATATGAGTCTCCAGCTTCAGTGATTTTTGCAGTTCGTTCCAGTCATTGGCAGCAGAGAACTGGAAGGGAAGGCGGCCTAAGGAAGAATTGGCTTTGGGGGTGACCAGTGAGCTATACCTAATGGAGCGCGTACTACGGGTGGGTGCTGCTATGGTGACCAGTGAGCTGGTCGGGGCGGGGCTATACCTAGCAGAGACTTGTAGATGACTTGTAGATGTAGATGAGACTTGTAGATGACCTGGAGCCAGTGGGTTTGGCGATGAGTATGAAGCGAGGGCCAGCCAACGAGAGTGTACAGGTCGCAGTGGTGGGTAGTATATGGTGCTTTGGTGACAAAACGGATGGCACTGTGATAGACTGCATCCAATTTGTTGAGTAGAGTGTTGGAAGCTATTTTGTAAATGACATCGACGAAGTCGAGGATCGGTAGGATGGTCAGTTTTACGAAGGTATGTTTGGCAGCATGAGTGAAGGATGCTTTGTTGCGAAATAGGAAGCCGATCTATGGAGAGAAGTGAAAAAGGCTGTGCAGCAATCCAACCTGACAGAGCTTGAGAGATTAATTGTTCAGCAGCCTTATGGCTTGTGGGTAGAAGCTGTTAAGGAGCCTTTTGGGCATAGACTTGATGCTCCGGTACCACTTTCCATGTGGTAGCATAGAGAACAGCCTATGACTTGGGTGACTGGAATCTTTGACAATTGTTTGGGCTTTCCCACTGATACAGCCTTGTATATAGGTCCTGGATGGCAGGAGGCCAGTGATGTACTGGGCCGTACGCACTACCTTCTGTAGCGCCTTGCGGTCGTATGCCGAGAAGTTGCCACACCAGGCGGTGATGCAACCTTTCAGGATGCTCTCGGTGTTGCAGCTGTGGAACTTTTTGAGGATCTGGAGAGCCTTTTACCCCTCAGTCTCCTGACGACTGTCTTAGTTTGTTTGGAACATGATAGTTTGTTGGTGATGTAGACACAGAGGAACTTGAAACTCTCAACCCGCTCCGCTACAGCCTCGTCAATGTTGCTGTTCGGCCCTCCTTTTCCTGTTGTCCATGATCAGCTCCTTTGTCTTGCTCACATTTCGGAAGAGGTTTTTGTCCTTGCACCACACTACTCCTCATGGGCTGTTTCATAGTTGTTGGTGATCAGGCCTACCACTGTTGTGTCGTCAGCAAACTTAATTATGGTGTTGGAGGCGTGCTTGGCCACGCAGTGGTGGGTGAACAAGGCGTACAGGAGTGGACTAAGCATGCACCCCTGAGGGGCCCCAATGTTGAGGATCAACATTGTTGCTCCTCAATGCCATTGGATAAATCCCGGAACATATTCCAGTGTTTACTAGCAAAACAGTCCTGTAATGTAGCATCTGTGTCATCTGACCACTTCCGTATTGAGTGAGTCACTGGTACTTCCTGCTTTAGTTTTTGCTTCTAAGCCGAAATCAGGAGGATAGAATTATGGTCAGATTTGCCAATTGGAGGGCGAGGGAGAGCTTTGTATGTGTCTCTGTGTGGAATAAAGGTGGTTTAGAGTTTTTTCCCCTCTGGTTGCACATGTGACATGCTAGTAGAAATTAGGTAAATCAGATTTATGTTTGCCTGCATTAAAGTCCCCGGCCAATAGGAGTGCCGCCTATGGATGAGCATTTTCTTCTTTGCTTATGGTCTTATACAGCTTGTTGAGTGCGGTCTTAGTGCCAGCATCAGTTTGTGTTAGTAAATAGATGGCTACGAATAATATAGATGAAATCTCTCTTGGTGGATAGTGTGGTCTACAGCTTATCATGAGGTACTCTACCTCAGACGATTAATACCTCAAGACTTCTTTAATAAAAGACAGCACCAGCTGTTATAACAGCACCAGCTGTTATTGATAAATAAACACATACCCCTACCCCTCGTCTTACCAGAAGCAGCTGTTCTTTCCTGCTGATGCACGGAAAACCCACCCAGCTCTACATTATGTGGAAGTAGTAGATCCTTTGCGTTGGGACTCATTTAAATAAATAAAAACTCTTCGTCCAGTTTGAGGTGAGTAATTGCGGTTATGATATGTATAAGCTCTTTTTGGTCATAAGAGACGGTGGCGGAAACATTATGTACAAAATAAGATACAGACCATGCAACAAAAAAAAATACAAAACGGCACAGTTGGTTAGGAACCGGTAAAAAACGGCACAGTTGGTTAGGAACCGGTAAAAAACGGCACAGTTGGTTAGGAACCGGTAAAAAACGGCACAGTTGGTTAGGAACCGGTAAAAAACGGCACAGTTGGTTAGGAACCGTAAAAAACGGCACAGTTGGTTAGGAACCGTAAAAACGGCACAGTTGGTTAGGAACCGGTAAAAAACGGCACAGTTGGTTAGGAACCGGTAAAAAACGGCACAGTTGGTTAGGAACCGGTAAGAAACGGCACAGTTGGTTAGGAACCGGTAAAAAACGGCACAGTTGGTTAGGAACCGGTAAAAAACGGCACAGTTGGTTAGGAACCGGTAAAAAACGGCACAGTTGGTTAGGAACCGGTAAAAAACGGCACAGTTGGTTAGGAACCGGTAAAAAACGGCACAGTTGGTTAGGAACCGGTAAAAAACGGCACAGTTGGTTAGGAACCGGTAAAAAACGGCAGCCAGCCACTGGGAAATTTGGGGACCCAGTGTCCAAAAAGACACGTGTGGAAAACATTTCATCGCAGATAATACATTTAACTTGTTTAGCATAGTCCTTTTGCAACTCCACTTACGATGTGTTTGTGTTCTTAATGTTCTGAGTTAGTAGCTAGCTAGCACTCACATGTCTGCTAGCATCGTCATGAAATCGGGTGTGAGGCGAAAACCCCACAATATTATGTTTTTCTAAGTAGTGAAAATGCTCTGGTGCTCAGTAATCTTTAGACATGTACTTTTCTTAAAATGTAGTTTTGTAATTTGACTAAAGCAATCAGACAACAAGAAAATTGCGTTTTGAAAATGGGTCAATGTGGTAACTTACAGGTAGTTTTTTTCCCCAAATGGATAATGTCCGAGAAGCCGGTGTTTTGGGGATATATTGCCACTGGTTTTGTTAGTCCAGAGACAAAGTCGAAGGCCAGCAGACCGGTGCCAATATATCCTCGAAAACACTGGATTCTCAGGCATTATCAATTTTATACAAAACACACATAGTTGCCAAAGCTACAAAAGAACAAAATGAAATAAATCTGTAAATAATTTGGTGAGAAAGGGGTGTGGAGCCTTCCTCTCGTTACACCCTCAAACAACTCTGCAAAACGGTCTTTGTTTTGCCCGACGAGAATCACCATAAGGTGATAAGATCAAATCTATATTACTGTAATATGAGGAGAACAGCACAACATAAGGTGATGATATAAAATCTATATTACTGTTATTTGAGCTACCTGTGAGCTTAGTTAATGTCTTTAAACCCTCCGATAAACCCATGTGATCCTTTTGTAGCTCTGTTGGTAACACTAGGGTAGTAGGTTTTATTCCTGCGACAACCCATACGTAAAATGTATGCACGAAAGCATGTAAGTCGCTTTGGTTAAAAGTGTCTGCTATAAATGCAGATATTATTCTATATTTACATGCAAACATCCCCTTCTCAGACTCTAATATTCATATTCAGGAAGTCAGAACCCAATATTTACTCAAGTGTGGTAAACACACACTGCTGATCTTTAAATTTCAGACCCTCTACGCTGCCTCCCAGCTCCATCTTCAGCCGATATCTCATTCTGCTATTCATTACATAGCTCAGCTAACGTGCGATTCTGACCATAGGTGGAACTGTAACGCAGATGAAAGGTAGAGAGAGCAGGTAGAGAGAGAAAAAGAGAGAGCGTGAAGGAGGGGAGGGGAGGGAGGGGTAGAGAGAGAGAAGGAAGAAGGGGAGTGAGTTCCCCTACTATTCGTGCTACAACTATTTGCACATTGTTAAAAACACTGTAATTAGCTTATAATACTTTAAATGTTAATTTCTAATATTTTTTAAAAATTATTTTGTCTTCTCACTTTTGTTAATTGTTTATTTGACTTGCTTTGGCAACATAAACACATTTCCCATGCCAATAAAGCACCTTGAATTGAACTGAAGGAAGAAGAAGAAGAAGAAGAAGAAGAAGAAGAAGGAGAGAGCGAGCGAGCGAGAGAGCGAGAATGATTAGACTTTCTACCAATGTTAGTCAGCCCTCTGGATACTTACTATGGAATGGGAGAAAAGTTCTTATCAGGAACTCAGAATGTCCATTTGGTTTGAGAGGTTCTAGAACACTATCTACCACAGAGAGAAGGTTTCTACCCTTCACATGATCTTATCCTCATGTTTGATGTGTCAGTGGGTGTTCTAAGGACATATGGTAAAAATAAAAATGGTGTACTGAGATGTCGAAAGCTTTCCACGCCCTATAACTTACTGTAAGACCAGACCGAGGTTGCATCCCGAATGGCAGATATATAGTGCACTACTTTTGACAAGGTACCATAGGGGAATAGGGTATGGGATGCATATTAGATGCTTGCTGTGCCAGTCAATAGGTACCCTAAGGATCGGAGAACATCCCTGGTCATCCCCACTGCCTCTGATCTGAATGACTCACTAAACAGAGAACATCCCTACTGCCTCTGATCTGGAGGACTCACTAACCAGAGAACATCCCTACTGCCTCTGGTCTGGAGGACTCACTAAACAGAGAACATCCCTGGTCATCCCTACTGCCCCTGATCTGGAGGACTCACTAAACAGAGAACATCCCTGGTCATCCCTACTGCCTCTGATCTGGAGGACTCACTAAACAGAGAATATTTCTGGTCATCCCTACTGCCTCTGATCTGGAGGACTCACTAAACAGAGAACATCCCTGGTCCTCCCTACTGCCTCTGATCTGGTGGACTCACTAAACTGAGAACATCCCTGGTCACCCCTTCTAGCCTCTGGTCTGGAGGACTCACTAAACAGAGAACATCCCTGGTCATCCCTTCTAGCCTCTGATCTGGAGGACTCGGTAAACAGAGAACATCCCTGGTCATTCCTTCTAGCCTTTGATCTGGAGGACTCACTAAACCGAGAACATCCCTGGTCCTCCCTACTGCCTCTGATCTGGAGGACTCACTAAACTGAGAACATCCCTGGTCATCCCTTCTAGCCTCTGATCTGGAGGACTCACTAAACAGAGATCATCCCTGGTCATCCCTTCTAGCCTCTGATCTGGAGGACTCACTAAACAGAGAACATCCCTGGTCCTCCCTACTGCCTCTGATCTGGAGGACTCACTAAACAGAGATCATCCCTGGTCATCCATTCTAGCCTCTGGTCTGGAGGACTCACTAAACAGAGAACATCCCTGGTCATCCCTTCTAACCTCTGGTCTGGAGGACTCACTAAACAGAGAACATCCCTGGTCATCCCTTCTAGCCTCTGGTCTGGAGGACTCACTAAACAGAGAACATCCCTGGTCATCCCTTCTAGCCTCTGGTCTGGAGGACTCACTAAACAGAGAACATCCCTGGTCATCCCTACTGCCTCTGGTCTGGAGGACTCACTAAACAGAGAACATCCCTGGTCATCCCTTCTAGCCTCTGGTCTGGAGGACTCACTAAACAGAGAACATCCCTGGTCCTCCCTACAGCCTCTGATCTGGAGGACTCACTAAACAGAGAACATCCCTGGTCATCCTTTCTAGCCTCTGGTCTGGAGGACTCACTAAACAGAGAACATCCCTGGTCATACCTACTGCCAATGATCTGGAGGACTCACTAAACAGAGAACATCCCTGGTCATCCCCACTGCCTCTGATCTGAATGACTCACTAAACAGAGAACATCCCTACTGCCTCTGATCTGGAGGACTCACTAACCAGAGAACATCCCTACTGCCTCTGGTCTGGAGGATTCACTAAACAGAGAACATCCCTGGTCATCCCTACTGCCCCTGATCTGGAAGACTCACTAAACAGAGAACATCCCTGGTCATCCCTACTGCCCCTGATCTGGAGGACTCACTAAACAGAGATCATCCCTGGTCATCCCTACTGCCTCCGATCTGGAGGACTAACTAAACAGAGAACATCCCTGGTCCTCCCTACTGCCTCTGATCTGGAGGACTCACTAAACTGAGAACATCCCTGGTCATCCCTTCTAGCCTCTGGTCTGGAGGACTCACTAAACAGAGAACGTCCCTGGTCATCCCTTCTAGCCTCTGATCTGGAGGACTCACTAAACAGAGATCATCCCTGGTCATCCCTTCTAGCCTCTGATCTGGAGGACTCACTAAACAGAGAACATCCCTGGTCCTCCCTACTGCCTCTGATCTGGTGGACTCACTAAACTGAGAACATCCCTGGTCACCCCTTCTAGCCTCTGGTCTGGAGGACTCACTAAACAGAGAACATCCCTGGTCATCCCTTCTAGCCTCTGATCTGGAGGACTCGGTAAACAGAGAACATCCCTGGTCATTCCTTCTAGCCTCTGGTCTGGAGGACTCACTAAACAGAGAACATCCCTGGTCATCCCTTCTAGCCTCTGGTCTGGAGGACTCACTAAACAGAGAACATCCCTGGTCATCCCTACTGCCTCTGGTCTGGAGGACTCACTAAACAGAGAACATCCCTGGTCATCCCTTCTAGCCTCTGGTCTGGAGGACTCACTAAACAGAGAACATCCCTGGTCCTCCCTACAGCCTCTGATCTGGAGGACTCACTAAACAGAGAACATCCCTGGTCATCCTTTCTAGCCTCTGGTCTGGAGGACTCACTAAACAGAGAACATCCCTGGTCATACCTACTGCCAATGATCTGGAGGACTCACTAAACAGAGAACATCCCTGGTCATCCCCACTGCCTCTGATCTGAATGACTCACTAAACAGAGAACATCCCTACTGCCTCTGATCTGGAGGACTCACTAACCAGAGAACATCCCTACTGCCTCTGGTCTGGAGGACTCACTAAACAGAGAACATCCCTGGTCATCCCTACTGCCCCTGATCTGGAGGACTCACTAAACAGAGAACATCCCTGGTCATCCCTACTGCCCCTGATCTGGAGGACTCACTAAACAGAGAACATCCCTGGTCATCCCTACTGCCTCTGGTCTGGAGGACTCACTAAACAGAGAACATCCCTGGTCATCCCTACTGCCCCTGATCTGGAGGACTCACTAAACAGAGATCATCCCTGGTCATCCCTACTGCCTCCGATCTGGAGGACTAACTAAACAGAGAACATCCCTGGTCATCCCTACTGCCTCTGATCTGGAGGACTCACTAAACAGATAACATCCCTGGTCATCCCTTCTAGCCTCTGATCTGGAGGACTCAGTAAACAGAGAACATGCCTGGTCATTCCTTCTAGCCTCTGATCTGGAGGACTCACTAAACAGAGAACATCCCTGGTCATCCCTTCTAGCCTCTGGTCTGGAGGACTCACTAAACAGAGAACATCCCTGGTCATCCCTTCTAGACTCTGATCTGGAGGACTCACTAAACAGAGAACATCCCTGGTCATCCCTTCTAGCCTCTGGTCTGGAGGACTCACTAAACAGAGTACATCCCTGGTCCTCCCTACTGCCTCTGATCTGGTGGACTCACTAAACTGAGAACATCCCTGGTCACCCCTTATAGCCTCTGATCTGGAGGACTCACTAAACAGAGAACATCCCTGGTCCTCCCTACTGCCTCTGGTCTGGAGGACTCACTAAACAGAGAACATCCCTGGTCATCCCTTCTAGCCTCTGATCTGGAGGACTCACTAAACAGAGAACATCCCTGGTCATCCCTTCTAGCCTCTGGTCTGGAGGACTCACTAAATAGAGATCATCCCTGGTCATCCCTTCTAGCCTCTGATCTGGAGGACTCACTAAACAGAGAACATCCCTGGTCATCCCCACTGCCTCTGATCTGAATGACTCACTAAACAGAGAACATCCCTACTGCCTCTGATCTGGAGGACTCACTAACCAGAGAACATCCCTACTGCCTCTGGTCTGGAGGACTCACTAAACAGAGAACATCCCTGGTCATCCCTACTGCCCCTGATCTGGAGGACTCACTAAACAGAGAACATCCCTGGTCATCCCTACTGCCTCTGGTCTGGAGGACTCACTAAACAGAGAACATCCCTGGTCATCCCTACTGCCCCTGATCTGGAGGACTCACTAAACAGAGATCATCCCTGGTCATCCCTACTGCCTCCGATCTGGAGGACTAACTAAACAGAGAACATCCCTGGTCATCCCTACTGCCTCTGATCTGGAGGACTCACTAAACAGATAACATCCCTGGTCATCCCTTCTAGCCTCTGATCTGGAGGACTCAGTAAACAGAGAACATGCCTGGTCATTCCTTCTAGCCTCTGATCTGGAGGACTCACTAAACAGAGAACATCCCTGGTCATCCCTTCTAGACTCTGATCTGGAGGACTCACTAAACAGAGAACATCCCTGGTCATCCCTTCTAGCCTCTGGTCTGGAGGACTCACTAAACAGAGTACATCCCTGGTCCTCCCTACTGCCTCTGATCTGGTGGACTCACTAAACTGAGAACATCCCTGGTCACCCCTTCTAGCCTCTGATCTGGAGGACTCACTAAACAGAGAACATCCCTGGTCCTCCCTACTGCCTCTGGTCTGGAGGACTCACTAAACAGAGAACATCCCTGGTCATCCCTTCTAGCCTCTGATCTGGAGGACTCACTAAACAGAGAACATCCCTGGTCATCCCTTCTAGCCTCTGGTCTGGAGGACTCACTAAATAGAGATCATCCCTGGTCATCCCTTCTAGCCTCTGATCTGGAGGACTCACTAAACAGAGAACATCCCTGGTCATCCCCACTGCCTCTGATCTGAATGACTCACTAAACAGAGAACATCCCTACTGCCTCTGATCTGGAGGACTCACTAACCAGAGAACATCCCTACTGCCTCTGGTCTGGAGGACTCACTAAACAGAGAACATCCCTGGTCATCCCTACTGCCCCTGATCTGGAGGACTCACTAAACAGAGAACATCCCTGGTCATCCCTACTGCCTCTGGTCTGGAGGACTCACTAAACAGAGAACATCCCTGGTCATCCCTACTGCCCCTGATCTGGAGGACTCACTAAACAGAGATCATCCCTGGTCATCCCTACTGCCTCCGATCTGGAGGACTAACTAAACAGAGAACATCCCTGGTCATCCCTACTGCCTCTGATCTGGAGGACTCACTAAACAGATAACATCCCTGGTCATCCCTTCTAGCCTCTGATCTGGAGGACTCAGTAAACTGAGAACATCCCTGGTCATCCCTTCTAGCCTCTGATCTGGAGGACTCACTAAACAGAGAACATCCCTGGTCCTCCCTACTGCCTCTGATCTGGTGGACTCACTAAACTGAGAACATCCCTGGTCACCCCTTCTAGCCTCTGATCTGGAGGACTCACTAAACAGAGAACATCCCTGGTCCTCCCTACTGCCTCTGGTCTGGAGGACTCACTAAACAGAGAACATCCCTGGTCATCCCTTCTAGACTCTGATCTGGAGGACTCACTAAACAGAGATCATCCCTGGTCATCCCTTCTAGCCTCTGGTCTGGAGGACTCACTAAACAGAGAACATCCCTGGTCCTCCCTACTGCCTCTGATCTGGTGGACTCACTAAAGTGAGAACATCCCTGGTCACCCCTTCTAGCCTCTGATCTGGAGGACTCACTAAACAGAGAACATCCCTGGTCCTCCCTACTGCCTCTGATCTGGAGGACTCACTAAACAGAGAACATCCCTAGTCATCCCTTCTAGCCTCTGGTCTGGAGGACTCACTAAACAGAGAACATCCCTGGTCATCCCTACTGCCTCTGATCTGGAGGACTCACTAAACAGAGAACATCCCTGGTCATCCCTACTGCCTCTGCTAAACAGACAACACCCCTGGTCATCCCTTCTAGCCTCTGGTCTGGAGGACTCACTAAACAGAGACCATCCCTGGTCATCCCTACTGCCTCTGATCTGGAGGACTCACTAAACAGAGAACATCCCTGGTCATCCCTTCTAGCCACTGATCTGGAGGACTCACTAAACAGAGAACATCCCTGGTCATCCCTTCTAGCCTCTGGTCTGGAGGACTCACTAAACAGAGAACATCCCTGGTCATCCCTACTGCCTCTGATCTGGAGGACTCACTAAACAGAGAACATCCCTGGTCATCCCTTCTAGCCTCTGATCTGGAGGACTCAGTAAACAGAGAACATGCCTGGTCATTCCTTCTAGCCTCTGATCTGGAGGACTCACTAAACAGAGAACATCCCTGGTCATCCCTTCTAGCCTCTGATCTGGAGGACTCACTAAACAGAGAACATCCCTGGTCATCCCTTCTAGCCTCTGGTCTGGAGGACTCACTAAATAGAGATCATCCCTGGTCATCCCTTCTAGCCTCTGATCTGGAGGACTCACTAAACAGAGAACATCCCTGGTCCTCCCTACTGCCTCTGATCTGGTGGACTCACTAAACTGAGAACATCCCTGGTCACCCCTTCTAGCCTCTGATCTGGAGGACTCACTTAACAGAGAACATCCCTGGTCCTCCCTACTACCTCTGATCTGGTGGACACACTAAACAGAGAACATCCCTAGTCATCCCTTCTAGCCTCTGATCTGGAGGACTCACTAAACAGAGAACATCCCTGGTCCTCCCTAATGCCTCTGGTCTGGAGGACTCACTAGACAGAGAACATCCCTGGTCATCCCTTCTAGCCTCTGGTCTGGAGGACTCACTAAACAGAGAACATCCCTGGTCATCCCTTCTAGCCTCTGATCTGGAGGACTCAGTAAACAGAGAACATCCCTGGTCATCCCTTCTAGCCTCTGGTCTGGAGGACTCACTAAACAGAGAACATCCCTGGCCATCCCTTCTAGCCTCTGATCTGGAGGACTCACTAAACAGAGAACATCCCTGGTCATCCCTTCTAGCCTCTGATCTGGAGGACTCAGTAAACAGAGAACATGCCTGGTCATTCCTTCTAGCCTCTGATCTGGAGGACTCACTAAACAGAGAACATCCCTGGTCATCCCTTCTAGCCTCTGGTCTGGAGGACTCACTAAACAGAGAACATCCCTGGTCATCCCTTCTAGCCTCTGGTCTGGAGGACTCACTAAACAGAGTACATCCCTGGTCCTCCCTACTGCCTCTGATCTGGTGGACTCACTAAACTGAGAACATCCCTGGTCATCCCTTCTAGCCTCTGATCTGGAGGACTCACTAAACAGAGAACATCCCTGGTCCTCCCTACTGCCTCTGATCTGGTGGACTCACTAAACTGAGAACATCCCTGGTCACCCGTTCTAGACTCTGATCTGGAGGACTCACTAAACAGAGATCATCCCTGGTCATCCCTTCTAGCCTCTGGTCTGGAGGACTCACTAAACAGAGAACATCCCTGGTCCTCCCTACTGCCTCTGATCTGGTGGACTCACTAAAGTGAGAACATCCCTGGTCACCCCTTCTAGCCTCTGATCTGGAGGACTCACTAAACAGAGAACATCCCTGGTCCTCCCTACTGCCTCTGGTCTGGAGGACTCACTAAACAGAGAACATCCCTGGTCATCCCTACTGCCTCTGATCTGGAGGACTCACTAAACAGACAACACCCCTGGTCATCCCTTCTAGCCTCTGGTCTGGAGGACTCACTAAACAGAGACCATCCCTGGTCATCCCTACTGCCTCTGATCTGGAGGACTCACTAAACAGAGAACATCCCTGGTCATCCCTTCTAGCCTCTGATCTGGAGGACTCACTAAACAGAGAACATCCCTAGTCATCCCTTCTAGCCTCTGGTCTGGAGGACTCACTAAACAGAGAACATCCCTGGTCATCCCTACTGCCTCTGATCTGGAGGACTCACTAAACAGAGAACATCCCTGGTCATCCCTACTGCCTCTGCTAAACAGACAACACCCCTGGTCATCCCTTCTAGCCTCTGGTCTGGAGGACTCACTGAACAGAGACCATCCCTGGTCATCCCTACTGCCTCTGATCTGGAGGACTCACTAAACAGAGAACATCCCTGGTCATCCCTTCTAGCCACTGATCTGGAGGACTCACTAAACAGAGAACATCCCTGGTCATCCCTTCTAGCCTCTGGTCTGGAGGACTCACTAAACAGAGAACATCCCTGGTCATCCCTACTGCCTCTGATCTGGAGGACTCACTAAACAGAGAACATCCCTGGTCATCCCTTCTAGCCTCTGATCTGGAGGACTCAGTAAACAGAGAACATGCCTGGTCATTCCTTCTAGCCTCTGATCTGGAGGACTCACTAAACAGAGAACATCCCTGGTCATCCCTTCTAGCCTCTGATCTGGAGGACTCACTAAACAGAGAACATCCCTGGTCATCCCTTCTAGCCTCTGGTCTGGAGGACTCACTAAATAGAGATCATCCCTGGTCATCCCTTCTAGCCTCTGATCTGGAGGACTCACTAAACAGAGAACATCCCTGGTCCTCCCTACTGCCTCTGATCTGGTGGACTCACTAAACTGAGAACATCCCTGGTCACCCCTTCTAGCCTCTGATCTGGAGGACTCACTTAACAGAGAACATCCCTGGTCCTCCCTACTACCTCTGATCTGGTGGACTCACTAAACAGAGAACATCCCTGGTCATCCCTTCTAGCTTCTGATCTGGAGGACTCACTAAACAGAGAACATCCCTGGTCCTCCCTAATGCCTCTGGTCTGGAGGACTCACTAGACAGAGAACATCCCTGGTCATCCCTTCTAGCCTCTGGTCTGGAGGACTCACTAAACAGAGAACATCCCTGGTCATCCCTTCTAGCCTCTGATCTGGAGGACTCAGTAAACAGAGAACATCCCTGGTCATCCCTTCTAGCCTCTGGTCTGGAGGACTCACTAAACAGAGAACATCCCTGGCCATCCCTTCTAGCCTCTGATCTGGAGGACTCACTAAACAGAGAACATCCCTGGTCATCCCTTCTAGCCTCTGATCTGGAGGACTCACTAAACTGAGAACATCCCTGGTCATCCCTTCTAGCCTCTGGTCTGGAGGACTCACTAAACAGAGAACATCCCTGGTCATCCCTTCTAGCCTCTGTTCTGGAGGACTCACTAAACAGAGATCATCCCTGGTCATCCCTTCTAGCCTCTGGTCTGGAGGACTCAGTAAACAGAGAACATCCCTGGTCATCCCTACTGCCTCTGATCTGGAGGACTCACTAAACAGAGAACATCCCTGGTCATCCCTACTGCCTCTGATCTGGAGGACTCACTAAACAGACAACACCCCTGGTCATCCCTTCTAGCCTCTGGTCTGGAGGACTCACTAAACAGAGACCATCCCTGGTCATCCCTACTGCCTCTGATCTGGAGGACTCACTAAACAGAGAACATCCCTGGTCATCCCTTCTAGCCACTGATCTGGAGGACTCACTAAACAGAGAACATCCCTGGTCATCCCTTCTAGCCACTGATCTGGAGGACTCACTAAACAGAGAACATCCCTGGTCATCCCTTCTAGCCTCTGGTCTGGAGGACTCACTAAACAGAGAACATCCCTGGTCATCCCTACTGCCTCTGATCTGGAGGACTCACTAAACAGAGAACATCCCTGGTCATCCCTTCTAGCCTCTGATCTGGAGGACTCAGTAAACAGAGAACATGCCTGGTCATTCCTTCTAGCCTCTGATCTGGAGGACTCACTAAACAGAGAACATCCCTGGTCATCCCTTCTAGCCTCTGATCTGGAGGACTCACTAAACAGAGAACATCCCTGGTCATCCCTTCTAGCCTCTGGTCTGGAGGACTCACTAAACAGAGAACATCCCTGGCCATCCCTTCTAGCCTCTGATCTGGAGGACTCACTAAACAGAGAACATCCCTGGTCATCCCTTCTAGCCTCTGATCTGGAGGACTCACTAAACAGAGAACATCCCTGGTCCTCCCTACTGCCTCTGATCTGGTGGACTCACTAAACTGAGAACATCCCTGGTCACCCCTTCTAGCCTCTGATCTGGAGGACTCACTTAACAGAGAACATCCCTGGTCCTCCCTACTACCTCTGATCTGGTGGACTCACTAAACAGAGAACATCCCTGGTCATCCCTTCTAGCCTCTGATCTGGAGGACTCACTAAACAGAGAACATCCCTGGTCCTCCCTAATGCCTCTGGTCTGGAGGACTCACTAGACAGAGAACATCCCTGGTCATCCCTTCTAGCCTCTGGTCTGGAGGACTCACTAAACAGAGAACATCCCTGGTCATCCCTTCTAGCCTCTGATCTGGAGGACTCAGTAAACAGAGAACATCCCTGGTCATCCCTTCTAGCCTCTGGTCTGGAGGACTCACTAAACAGAGAACATCCCTGGCCATCCCTTCTAGCCTCTGATCTGGAGGACTCACTAAACAGAGAACATCCCTGGTCATCCCTTCTAGCCTCTGATATGGAGGACTCAGTAAACAGAGAACATGCCTGGTCATTCCTTCTAGCCTCTGATCTGGAGGACTCACTAAACTGAGAACATCCCTGGTCATCCCTTCTAGCCTCTGGTCTGGAGGACTCACTAAACAGAGAACATCCCTGGTCATCCCTTCTAGCCTCTGTTCTGGAGGACTCACTAAACAGAGATCATCCCTGGTCATCCCTTCTAGCCTCTGGTCTGGAGGACTCAGTAAACAGAGAACATCCCTGGTCATCCCTACTGCCTCTGATCTGGGGGACTCACTAAACAGAGAACATCCCTGGTCATCCCTACTGCCTCTGATCTGGAGGACTCACTAAACAGACAACACCCCTGGTCATCCCTTCTAGCCTCTGGTCTGGAGGACTCACTAAACAGAGACCATCCCTGGTCATCCCTACTGCCTCTGATCTGGAGGACTCACTAAACAGAGAACATCCCTGGTCATCCCTTCTAGCCACTGATCTGGAGGACTCACTAAACAGAGAACATCCCTGGTCATCCCTTCTAGCCTCTGGTCTGGAGGACTCACTAAACAGAGAACATCCCTGGTCATCCCTACTGCCTCTGATCTGGAGGACTCACTAAACAGATAACATCCCTGGTCATCCCTTCTAGCCTCTGATCTGGAGGACTCAGTAAACAGAGAACATGCCTGGTCATTCCTTCTAGCCTCTGATCTGGAGGACTCACTAAACAGAGAACATCCCTGGTCATCCCTTCTAGCCTCTGGTCTGGAGGACTCACTAAACAGAGAACATCCCTGGTCATCCCTTCTAGCCTCTGGTCTGGAGGACTCACTAAACAGAGAACATCCCTGGTCATCCCTTCTAGCCTCTGATCTGGAGGACTCACTAAACAGAGAACATCCCTGGTCATCCCTACTGTCTCTGATCTGGAGGACTCACTAAACAGAGAACATCCCTGGTCATCCCTACTGCCTCTGCTAAACAGACAACACCCCTGGTCATCCCTTCTAGCCTCTGGTCTGGAGGACTCACTAAACAGAGACCATCCCTGGTCATCCCTACTGCCTCTGATCTGGAGGACTCACTAAACAGAGAACATCCCTGGTCATCCCTTCTAGCCACTGATCTGGAGGACTCACTAAACAGAGAACATCCCTGGTCATCCCTTCTAGCCTCTGGTCTGGAGGACTCACTAAACAGAGAACATCCCTGGTCATCCCTACTGCCTCTGATCTGGAGGACTCACTAAACAGAGAACATCCCTGGTCATCCCTTCTAGCCTCTGATCTGGAGGACTCAGTAAACAGAGAACATGCCTGGTCATACCTTCTAGCCTCTGATCTGGAGGACTCACTAAACAGAGAACATCCCTGGTCATCCCTTCTAGCCTCTGATCTGGAGGACTCACTAAACAGAGAACATCCCTGGTCATCCCTTCTAGCCTCTGGTCTGGAGGACTCACTAAATAGAGATCATCCCTGGTCATCCCTTCTAGCCTCTGATCTGGAGGACTCACTAAACAGAGAACATCCCTGGTCCTCCCTACTGCCTCTGATCTGGTGGACTCACTAAACTGAGAACATCCCTGGTCACCCCTTCTAGCCTCTGATCTGGAGGACTCACTAAACAGAGAACATCCCTGGTCCTCCCTACTACCTCTTATCTGGTGGACTCACTAAACTGAGAACATCCCTGGTCACCCCTTCTAGCCTCTGATCTGGAGGACTCACTAAACAGAGAACATCCCTGGTCCTCCCTACTGCCTCTGGTCTGGAGGACTCACTAGACAGAGAACATCCCTGGTCATCCCTTCTAGCCTCTGGTCTGGAGGACTCACTAAACAGAGAACATCCCTGGTCATCCCTTCTAGCCTCTGATCTGGAGGACTCAGTAAACAGAGAACATGCCTGGTCATTCCTTCTAGCCTCTGATCTGGAGGACTCACTAAACAGAGAACATCCCTGGTCATCCCTTCTAGCCTCTGATCTGGAGGACTCACTAAACAGAGAACATCCCTGGTCATCCCTTCTGCCTCTGGTCTGGAGGACTCACTAAATAGAGATCATCCCTGGTCATCCCTTCTAGCCTCTGATCTGGAGGACTCACTAAACAGAGAACATCCCTGGTCCTCCCTACTGCCTCTGATCTGGTGGACTCACTAAACTGAGAACATCCCTGGTCATCCCTTCTAGCCTCTGGTCTGGAGGACTCACTAAACAGAGAACATCCCTGGTCATCCCTTCTAGCCTCTGATCTGGAGGACTCAGTAAACAGAGAACATGCCTGGTCATACCTTCTAGCCTCTGATCTGGAGGACTCACTAAACAGAGAACATCCCTGGTCATCCCTTCTAGCCTCTGATCTGGAGGACTCACTAAACAGAGAACATCCCTGGTCATCCCTTCTAGCCTCTGGTCTGGAGGACTCACTAAACAGAGAACATCCCTGGTCATCCCCACTGCCTCTGATCTGAATGACTCACTAAACAGAGAACATCCCTACTGCCTCTGATCTGGAGGACTCACTAAACAGAGAACATCCCTACTGCCTCTGGTCTGGAGGACTCACTAAACAGAGAACATCCCTGGTTGTCAAAACAAAGTAATAAAAAAAGGAAATGGTGCCATCTGATTTGCTAAATATCAGGAATTTGATGTATATCATTGACTTCTGCGTTGTACTTTTACTCAAGTATGACAATTGAGTACTTTTTCCACCCCTGTACTTAAGTACATTTAAAATACTGATACTTTTATTAGACTTTTATTCAAGTAGCATTTCACTGGGTGACTTTCACTTTTACCGGAGTTCATTTTATATTTAAAGGTATCTTTACTTTAATTCAAGTATGACAATTTAATACTTTTGTCCACCTCTCCCCAAACCTGATAAGGATAGAGTCACATGAGTGAAGTTGGGAGGATATTCAGCTGCCACTTCAAGTCTTTCGGAAGCACCCTGCTTCGTCACACCTCATTCCAGTCTTCCTGGCAATGATATGACAGGGTCCATATGGTTCTTGCCTCAAAAAACAATTATAGACTTTTTGCAACCACTCAAAGTGGATGATAAATCTATGTGTGGAAAAACACAGTTTGACAGTCATTACTCGTAGGCCTGACAATACTAATAACACTATATGTATAACTGAGTGTTTTTCACATGTAGCTCTTGTATTGTACTACGTTCTGCAAGTCATTAGACGCTGTGGACTAATCAACCACATACACATAAAGTAAACATTTCAACTGTCTCACTTTTTAACATGACACTCCTTTTTCCTCACTAGCATTTCACTGCACCCGGTATAACATCTGCTAGGTGGACTGTGGATGCATCCCATACACTTTGGTTTGATTCACACATCAGTCTTATGACTGTTTTACTGTGTGTGTGTGTGTGTGTGTGTGTGTGTGTGTGTACGGTCAGGCATGCACAGATCCGTAATGTGCTAATATGGTGCCTCTCTCTCCATCGCTCCCCCTCTCCCTCTCTCCCTACCCTTCTCGCTCTCTATCACTCTCTCTCGCTCCCTCCCTCCTCTCCATCGCTCCCCATCTCCCCCTCTCCCTCCCCTTCTCCCTCTTTATCGCTCTCTCTCGCTCCCTCCCTCCTCTCCATCGCTCCCCATCTCCCTCTCTCCCTACCCTTCTCGCTCTCTATCGCTCTCTCTCGCTCCCTCCCTCCTCTCCATCGCTCCCCATCTCTCTCTCCCTCCCCTTCTCCCTCTCTATCGCTCTCTCTCGCTCCCTCCCTCCTCTCCATCGCTCCCCCTCTCCCTCTCTCCCTCTCCTTCTCTCTCTCTATCGCTCTCTCTCGCTCCCCCTCCCTCCTCTCCATCGCTCCCCCTCTCCCTCTCCCATCTCCCTCTCTCCCTACCCTTCTCGCTCTCTATCGCTCTCTCTCGCTCCCTCCCTCCTCTCCATCGCTCCCCATCTCTCTCTCTCTCCCCTTCTCCCTCTCTATCGCTCTCTCTCGCTCCCTCCCTCCTCTCCATCGCTCCCCCTCTCCCTCTCCTTCTCTCTCTCTATCGCTCTCTCTCGCTCCCCTCCCTCCTCTCCATCGCTCCCCCTCTCCCTCTCCCTTCTCCCTCTCTCCCTCCCCTTCTCCCTCTCTATCGCTCTCTCTTGCTCCCCCTCCCTCCTCTCCATCGCTCCCCTCTCCCTCTCCCTCCCCATCTCCCTCTCTCTCTCCCTCCCCTTCTCTCTCTCTCCCTCCCCATCTCCCTCTCTCCCTCCCCTTATCTCTCTCTATCGCTCTCTCTCGCTACCCCTCCTCCTCTCCATCGCTCCCCCTCTCCCTCTCCCATCTCCCTCTCTCCCTCCCCTTCTCCATCGCTCTCTCTCGCTCCTCCCTCCCTCCTCTCCATCGCTCCCCCATCTCCCTCTCTCCCTCCCCTTCTCCCTCTCTCTTGCTCCCCCTCTCCCTCTCCCTCTCCCATCTCCCTCTCTCCCTCCCCTTCTCCCTCTCTATCGCTCTCTCTTGCTCCCCATCCCTCCTCTCCCTCTCCCTTCTCCCTCTCTCCCTCCCCTTCTCCCTCTCTATCGCTCTCTCTTGCTCCCCCTCTCCCTCTCTCCCCTCCCCTTCTCCCACTCTCCCTCTCTCCCACTCTCCCCCTCTCCCTCTCTCCCCCTCTCCCTCTCTCTAAAGGCTTTGTTGGCATGTGAAACATTTGTTTATATTTCAAAGTGAAATAGATAATATACAAAAGTGAAATAAACTTTACAAAAATATCCGTAAACATTACAATGACAAAATTTCAAAAAGAATAAAGGCATTTCAAATGTCATGTTAAGTGCAGATAGTTAAAGTAGAAAAGGGAAAATAAATAAGCATACATATGGGTTGTATTTACAATGGTGTTTGTTATTCACTGGTTAACCTTTGCTTGTGGCAACAGGTCACACATCTTGCTGCTGTGATGGCACACTGTGGTATTTCACCCAATAGATATGGAAGTTTATCCAAATTGGGTATGTTATCAAATTCTTTGTGTATCTGTGTAATCTGAGAGAAATATGCATCTCTAATATGGTCATACATTTGGCAGGAGGTTAGGAAGTGCAGCTCTGTTTCCACCTCATTTTTGGGCAGTGAGCACATAGCCTGTCTTCTCTTGAGAGCCAGGTCTGCCTACGATGGTCTTTCTCAATAACAATGCTATGCTCACAGAGTCTGTACATAGTCAAAGCTTTCCTTAAGTTTGGGTCAGTTACAGTGGTCAGGTATTCTGCCACTGTGTACTCTCTGTTTAGGATCAAACAGCATTCTAATTGCTCTGTTTTTTTGTTAATTCTTTCCAATGTGCCAAGTAATAATGTTTTTTGCTCTCTCTCTCTCTCTCTCTCTCTCTCTCTCTCTCTCTCTCTCTCTCTCTCTCTCTCTCTCTCTCTCTCTCTCTCTCTCTCTCTCTGTGTGTGTGTGTGTGTGAACCACTATACTGCAGGTGTTCACATGTGTGAACACCTAGCTCAAATTCTAGAGGTCGGATCAAAACGAGATTATACCGATTCAACAACCAAATGGTGAATCCAATATGGTGACCATTGGACTTACCATGGGTCATACTGAATTATTATTATTTTTTCCATTTCTGACAATAAGACCATCTTTTTCAGCCGAATCTCCTAGTTCTAAGAAGTCCAGGTTACTCTCTCTGGTACTAAAAGGCCTCTGGGGAACTCTAGAACTCTATTCATGCCCCAATGGGAAAATGACACACACAGATAATACATTTGGTGCAGTACAGGTAAAACTTAACCCAGTGGGAAAACATAAAGAGTAAATACTCCATTTGGTTACAGTACAGCTCAGTTAGAACTTGTGTGAGTCCCAAATGGCACCCTATTCCCTATATAGTGCACTACCTTGCACTCAAGATTAGTACACTATAAAGGCAATGGCGTGTCATTTAGGTCCCAGCCTTGACCCCACAGACAGTACAGCTGGGACCCAGCTTTGACCCTACAGACAGTACAGCTGGGACCCAGCTTTGACCCCACAGACAGTACAGCTGGGACCCAGCCTTGACCCTACAGACAGTAAAGCTGGGACCCAGCCTTGACCCTACAGACAGTACAGCTGGGACCCAGCCTTGACCCTACAGACAGTAAAGCTGGGACCCAGCCTTGACCCTACAGACAGTACAGCTGGGACCCAGCCTTGACCCTACAGACAGTACAGCAGGGACCCAGCCTTGACCCTACAGACAGTACAGCAGGGACCCAGCCTTGACCCCACAGACAGTACAGCTGGGACCCAGCCTTGACCCCACAGACAGTACAGCTGGGACCCAACTTTGACCCTACAGACAGTACATCTGGGACCCAGCTTTGACCCTACAGACAGTACAGCAGGGACCCAGCCTTGACCCTACAGACAGTACAGCTGGGACCCAGCCTTGACCCTACAGACAGTACAGCTGGGACCCAGCCGTGACCCCACAGACAGTACAGCTGGGACCCAGCCTTGACCCTACAGACAGTACAGCTGGGACCCAGCCGTGACCCCACAGACAGTACAGCTGGGACCGAGCCTTGACCCCACAGACAGTACAGCTGGGACCCAGCCTTGACCCTACAGCCAGTACAGCAGGGTCTGAGGTACTGTAAAGGCTGTTGGTATTCCTGTTTATCCACTGTCTCGACGGAGAGCTTATGTTGATGTGTTTCCCTCTGTCTCTCATTCATTATTTAGGTGGACAGAAAAAGGCCCTAATGAGTACTAATTAAACATCAGAGACTGACTGGTGTGTGTGTGTGTGTGTGTGTGTGTGTGTGTGTGTGTGTGTGTGTGTGTGTGTGTGTGTGTGTGTGTGTGTGTGTGTGTGTGTGTGTGTGTGTGTGTGTGTGTGTGTGTGTGTGTGTGAGAGAGAGAGATAAGAAAGGTATTAAATATGTGTGTTTGTGTAAGAGGGAACTTTGGCAATGTTAACATATGTTTCCCATGCCGATAAAGCCCTTCAATTGAAAAAAAATAATTGAATTGAGACAGAGAGCGAGCGAGCGAAAGAACTGTGTGTGCAAACGCTCGTGTGTGTGTGTTTATTAGGGTAGTAAACACCAGCAGTAATTTAAACCTTACTTGCTGTCAATCTGGTCAGAGCTGTTATGCCGGACAGCCTTGATCCCATAGGTGGCACAAGTACCCCCTCAGATTGGTCCTGTTTTAAAACAGTTTTTTTTTTTGTATTTAAATGTATTCATGTATTTGTGACTGGTTTCAGGAAACTAAACGTATGTCGCGTGTCACTACCTCACAGGAGCTTCATCTTCTTTTTTTTTTATCAAAATGTGCTTTTTGGCAGAAATGCCTTCTGGAACATGTGAACATTCATGTGCATAACAAACTTGTATGCAATCTGTAAATATGATAATGTAATGTTAAATTACGAGACAAGTTGGTTTAGCTATGGATAAAGGCAGCAAACTTCCCGCTAGCCATGATTGGCTGAGATGAGTGGTCTGGACATACCGAGAGATGAGTTCGGATTGGTCTGCCATGTAGCAATCTTCTGTCTACACCATGAGCTTTGTAGGTAATCCTTTCCAACGCAGCTTTTTTGAAAGATAGCACATAGAACTGCATAAGTGTTGCTCTGGAGGACCAAGTTTTGAAATCAATGGAATTAGAGTATGATAGCTAAGAAGATGGAGAAAAGAGAATACACAGAAGGCTGTTGTATAAAACACCATGCTCCGGATTACATCTTCAAACTAAGGGCAACCATGGCGTCCGTGACAGAGGGGGACAAGCGTCTATCCATGTATATGGGTAAGAGAGTCTAGCTAGCTACATTTTCAGATATTACACATTTCTAATTTTGTCAGAAAGCCGTTTAAATTTCAAGTTAAAGTGTACTGTTAGCTAGCCTCTCTGGTACATCTCGACAACAGCCAGTGAAATTGCGCCAAATTCAAAACAACAGAAATCCCATAATTCAAATTCCTCAAACATGCAAGTATTATCCACCATTTTTTAAATCTCTTAATTTAAATTCCTCAAGCATAGAAGTATTTTACAACATTTTAAAGATAAACTTCTTGTAAATCCAACCATAGTGTCCGATTTCAAAAAGGCTTTACTGCGAAAGCACACGATGCAATTATATTAGGTCAGCACCTAGTCATAGAAAACCATACAGCCATTTTTCCAGCCAAAGAGAGGAGTCACAAAAAGCAGAAATTGAGATAAAATTAATCACTAACCTTTGATGATCTTCATCAGATGACACTCATAGGATTTCATGTTACACAATACATGTATGTTTTGTTCGATAAAGTTCACATTTATATCCAACATTCTCAGTTTACATTGGCGCGTTATGGTGAGAAATGCATGGTCTCAAACAAACATCTGGTGAAAGTGCAGAGAGCCACATCAAATTACAGAAATACTCATCATAAACATTGATAAAGGATACAAGTGTTAAACATACGAATAAAGATAAACTTCTTCTTAATGCAACCGCTGTGTCAGATTTCAAAAAGGCTTTACGGAGAAAGCACACTGCGATTATGTTAGGCCTGCACCTAGCCACAGAAACCCATACAGCCGTTTTCCAGCCAAGGAGAGTGTCACAAACGTCAGAAATAGCATTCAAATTAATCACTTACCTTTGATGATCTTCATCTGGTGGCACTCCCATGTCTCCATGTTAGACAATAAATGTTCGTTTTGTTCAATAATGTCCCTCTTTATGACCAAATACCTGCTTTTTGTTCGCACATTTTGTCCAGTAACCCGAATGCCTAAGGCGCATGCAGACAAAACGTTTTTTTTTAAAGTACAATAAAAGTTAGTAGAAACATGCCAAACAATGTTTAATCATAAATAATAAATAATATTTCAACCGGACAAAAGCTTCGTCAATAGGAAAGGAGAAACAAGAAAGGCGCATTCCCAATCATGCGCATGGCTGATGAATGGAAATTTACACTGGTCACCGGTTGAAAGTGCAGTACCTCCCTCATTTTTCAGAGTAAAAGCCTGAAACAATGCCTAAAGACTGGCCATGTGTAGAGGAAGTCACAGAGCTTGTGAACTGGGTCCTAAGTCTTTGTATGGTGGATAGGCTTTCAATGGAAAAACAGCCTTTCCCAATAATAGTACTTCCTGGATGGATTTTCCTCTGGTTTTCGCCTGGGTTTTCTAGCTTGAGTCTCTACATTTATTGATTGTAAAAAAACACAATTTGAAATGTTGCTACACATTTCAGTGGGTCACATTTGTTGTTTCTCTGTAAAACTACTAGCCACCTAGCAATTTAATAAAATTGGCTTTAGCTTGCAAAGATATTTATTTTCTAATTAAAAAATGTTTTTTGTTACCATTATTTTACCAGGTAAGTTGACTGAGAACACATTCTCATTTACAGCAACGACCTGGGGAATAGTTACAGGGGAGAGGAGGGGGATGAATGAGCCAATTGTAAGCTGGGGATGATTAGTTGACCATGATGGTATGAGGGACAGCTTGGGAATTTAGCCACATACAAAAACCCATGCCACACCCAGGCCTGACCAAATAAATGAAGACAAACACAAAATACTTCGACCAGGGTGTGACAGAACCCCCCCCCCCAAGGTGCGGACTCCCGCACACACACCAAAAACCATAGGGGAGGGTCCGGGTGGGCGTCTGTCCATGGTGGCGGCTCTGGCGCGGGACGTGGACTCCATTCTATCAAAGTCATAGTCCCTCCTCCTCGCGTCCTTGGATAGTCCACCCTCGCCGCCGACCATGGCCTAGTAGTCCTCACCCAGAACCTCACTGGACTGAGGGGCAGCTCGGGACTGAGGGGCAGCTCGGGACTGAGGGGCTGAGGCAGCTCGGGACTGAGGGGAAGCTCAGCACTGACAGGAAGCTCAGCACTGACAGGAAGCTCAGCACTGAGAGGAAGCTCAGGCAGGTAGTTTGATCTGGCAGATCCTGGCTGGCTGGCGGTTCTGGCAGATCCTGGCTAACTGGCGGATCTGGAAGAGTCTGGCTGACTGGCGGATCTGGAAGAGTCTGGCTGACTGGCGGATCTGGAAGAGTCTGGAAGAGTCTGGCTGACTGGCAGATCTGGAAGAGTCTGGCTGACTGGCAGATCTGGAAGAGTCTGGCTGACTGGCGGATCCTGGCAGACTGACGTATCTGGAAGAGTCTGGCTGACTGGCAGATCTGGAAGAGTCTGGCTGACTGGCAGATCTGGAAGAGTCTGGCTGACTGGCGGATCCTGGCAGACTGACGGATCTGGCTGCTCCATGCTGACTGGCGGCTCTGGCTGCTCCATGCTGACTGGCGGCTCTGGCTGCTTCTTGCAGACTGGCAGCTCTGGCGGCTCCATGCTGACTGGCGGCTCTGGCTGCTCCATACTGACTGACAGCTCTGGCTGCTCCATGCAGACTGGCAGCTCTGGCGGCTTCTTGCAGACTGGCAGCTCTGGCGGCTTCTTGCAGACTGGCAGCTCTGGTAGCTCCATGCAGACTGGCGGCTCTGGCAGCTCCTTGCAGACTGGCAGCTCTTTGCAGACTGACAGCTCTAGCTGCTCCATGCAGACTGACATCTCTGGCTGCTCCATGCAGACTGGCAGCTCTGGCTGCGCTGAACAGGCAGGAGACTCCAGCAGCGCTGTAGAGGAGGAAGGCTCTGGCAGCGCTGAACAGGCAGGAGACTCCGGCAGCGTAGGAGAGGAGGAAGGCTCTGGCAGCTCTGGAGAGGCGAGCCGCACTGTAGGCCTGATGCGTGGTGCTGGCACTGGTGCTACTGGGCCGAGGACACGCACAGGAAGCCTGGTGCGGGGAGCTGCCACCAGAGGGCTGGTGCGTGGAGGTGGTACTGGGTAGACCAGACCGTGCAGGCGCACTGGAGCTCTTGAGCACCGAGCCTGCCCAACCTTACCTGGTTGAATACTCCCGGTCGCTCTGCCAGTGCGGCGAGGTGGAATAGCCCGCACTGGGCTATGCAGGAGAACCGGGGACACCATGCGCAAGGCTGGTGCCATGTAAGCCGGCCCAAGGAGACGCACTGGGGACCAGATGCGTAGAGCCGGCTTCATGGCATTTGGCTCGACGCTCACTCTAGCCCGGCCGATACGCGGTGCTGGAATATACCGCACCGGGCTATGCACCCGCACTGGGGACACTGTGCGCACCACAGCATAACACGGTGCCTGCCCGGTCTCTCTAGCCCCCGGTAACCACAGGAAGTTGACGCAGGTCTCCTACCTGGCTTCGCCATTCTTCCTGTGAGCCTCCCCCCAATACATTTTTGGGGCTGACTCTCGGGCTTCCATCCGCGTCGCCGTGCTGCCTCCTCATACCAGCGCCTCTCAGCTTTCGCCGCCTCCAGCTCTTCTTTGGGGCGGCGATATTCTCCTGGCTGAGCCCAGGGTCCTTTACCGTCCAGTTCGTCCTCCCAAGTCCATTCCTCTTTGAGCTGCACCTTGGGGCAGCTACACTCCCCTGTTTTTTTCCCTGGGTCCTCTCCTGTCGAGGATTTCCTCCCAAGTCCAGAAGTCCTTATTACGCTGCTCCTGCTGCTGCCCGTTACCACGCCACTTGGTCCTGTTTTGGTGGGTGATTCTGTTATGGTTTTCTAGGTGTGAAGGAGAGTCGGACCAAAATGCGGCGTGTAGATTGCGATCCATGTTTAATAAATACAAACACTACAAAAACAATAAACGTAATGAAAACCGAAACAGCCTAATACTGGTGCAAACAACTACACGACAGACATAAGGACAATAAGGACAATCACCCACGAAACACTCAAAGAATATGGCTGCCTAAATATGGTTCCCAATCAGAGACAACGATAAACACCTGCCTCTGATTGAGAACCACTTCAGACAGCCACAGACTTATCTAGAACACCCCACTAAGCTACAATCCCAATACAAAACACACCACATACAAAAACCCATGCCACACCCTGGCCTGACCAAATAAATGAAGACAAACACAAAATACTTCGACCAGGGCGTGACACCAGGACACCGGGGTTAACGCCCCTACTCTTATGATAAGTGCCATGGGATCTTTAAAGAGTCAGGGCACCCGTTTAACGTCCCGTTTAACGACCCGTTTATATGTTCCCAATCTCCCAGCCTCTTAAAACTTGTTAAGGCGATGGGTTCCCCTACAGGAACTCCACCCCCCCCCCCCCGTTCAGCTGAAAAGGTGGCACAGAGAATGCAAAAATATTCTTTAGAAATATTTAACCTCCACACATTAACAAGTCCAATACCTCAAATGAAAGATAAACACCTTGTTCATCTACCCAGCGTGTCAGTTTTTTAAAATGTTTTACGGCGAAACACAACATATATTTATGTTAGACCACCACCAAACCAAAGAAAAACCTAGCCATTTTTTCCAGCAAAAGATAAAAAATCACAAAAGCAGGATTTAAAAATAAAACAATCATTAACTCTTGAAATTCTTCATCAGATGACAGTCATATGACATGTTACATAGTACATTTATGTTTTGTTCGATAATATGCATTTTATATCCATAAATCTCGGTCTACATTGACGCCATGTTCAGAAAATCCTCCAAAATATCGGGAGGAATTATAGAAAGCTACGCCAGATAACAGAAATACTCATCATAAACTTTGACTAAAGATACATGTTCTACATATAATTAAAGATACACTGGTTCTTAATGCAACCGCTGTGTCACATTTTTTTTTTACGTTACGGAAAAAGCCTAAAATTGCAATAATCTGAGACGGCACTCAGACGTAACAATATTTCTCCACCATGTTGGAGTCAACAGAAATACAAAATTACAACATAAATATTCCCTTACCTTTGATGATCTTTCATCAAAATGTAGTGCAAGGAGTCCTAGTTCAACAATAAATCGTTTTGTTTCATAATGTTCAATTCTAGTGTCCAAGTAGCAGCATTTGCTACCACGTTCAGCTCAAATGCCCCAAAAATGACTTCTGGTCCAGGATAACTTTGCATCAAAACTTCCAAATGACATATTACAGGTCGAAGAAACTGGTCAAACTAAGTGCAGAATCAATCTTCAGGATGTTATAATCATATATATCCAATAGCATACCAACCGGATCATTCGTTTTCATCTGGGGCTGATTGGAACAGCCGAAGCACTCAAAGACCAACGCGCCACAACAAAATGGCATCCTTTTGCGACACCAACTATTTTCCCTCCCATTAGGTCAATGTTCACAGCAAATGCTCCATTACACTTTCTACTGAATGAGGCCATCTAGTGGAAGGCGTAGGAAGTGCTTCCAGATCCATATCTTGTTGGGAAAGGAGGGGGCGATGACGTCAATGTTGCCCCAACTTTCAGAATTTCACTTGTTGTTTGGAAGATTGCCTGCCCTATGAGTTCTGTTATACTCACAGACATAATTCAAACAGTTTTAGAAACTTCAGAGTGTTTTTATCCAATATTAATAATACTATGCATATATTAGCAATTTAGGACAGATTTGGATGCAGTTCACTATGGGCACGCAATTCATCCAAAGTGGAAATACTACCCCCTATCTCTAACTGGTTTTAACTAGCTACCAATAATCAATTTCAGGCTATCAATTAAGTTAGAGTAGCTAGCTTGTAGAACCATCTTATCTGACATGCCTGCTGGCAAGGTTAGTAGACTTTAGAAAAACAAACAATAACTAAATGTACTGAGTAAGACTCACATTCCTTACAATCATTTACCCAGATTTTACCCAGCACAGTTGCTTTCTTTAATAAATAACCACCAGTCAGGAGGATACAGATATCTAAAGAGGTATGATTAGATATGCAGAAAAAGGAAACAAATTTTTACATACAATTAAGCATAATGATTATGGCTCTAGACTGCAGGAAATGCTGTTTCAGCTGTTTGGAAATGCAAACCTGGACTTGGTGCTTAGAAGTGTGGGTTGAATGAAGCCCTTTGTGTTGGTTATGCTTCACAGGGTTAGGGTTGGTGCTTGGACCTGCAGAGGTTGTAGAAGGTACGGGTTTCAGCTGTTTGGAAATGCAAACCTGGACTTGGTGCTTAGAAGTGTGGGTTGAATGAAGCCCTTTGTGTTGGTTATGCTTCACAGGGTTAGGGTTGGTGCTTGGACCTGCAGAGGTTGTAGAAGGTACGGGTTTCAAATAGAAAACTGTTTTCAGTATGCCAATATTACACCGAGTTTAACCTTTATTGCTAGAAAGCTAACTGTAAACTTCAAATGCAATAATGCCTTTCCACCTCAGGTGGTACGATGCAGAGAACGAGTTAAGGTTTATAGGTATCTTTCAAGGTATCATGCTTCTACGTATGCTTCTGGGCATATGGGTTTGATCTATCCTTCTGGGTATCTGGCTTCTACGTATTTGAATATGTATTTATTATGGATCCCTACTAGTTCCTGCCCAAGGAAGCAGGTACTCTTCCTGGGGTTTATTATGGATGCCCATTAGTTCCTGCCAAGGCAGCAGCTACTCCTCCTGGGGTTTGTTATGGATCCCCACTAGTTCCTGCCAAGGCAGCAGCTACTCTTCCTGGGGTTTATTATGGATCCCCACTAGTTCCTGCCAAGGCAACAGCTACTCTTCCTGGGGTTTATTATGAATCACCATTAGTTCCTGCCAAGGCAGCAGCTACACTTCCTGGTGTTTATAATGGATCCCCACTAGTTCCTGCCAAGGCAGCAGCTACTCTTCCTGGGGTTTATTATGGATCCACATTAGTTCCTGCCAAGGGAGCAGCTACTCTTCCTGGCGTTTATTATGGATCACCATTAGTTCCTGCCAGGGCAGCAGCTACTCTTCCTGGGGTTTATTATGGATCCCCACTAGTTCCTGCCAAGGGAGCAGCTACTCTTCCTGGCGTTTATTATGGATCACCATTAGTTCCTGCCAAGGCAGCAGCTACTCTTCCTGGGGTTTATTATGGATCCCCATTAGTTCCTGCAAAGGAAACAGCTACTCTTCCTGGGGTTTATTATGGATCCCCATTAGTTCCTGCCAAGGCAGCAGATACTCTTCCTGGGGTTTATTATGGATCCCCATTAGTTCCTGCAAAGGAAACAGCTACTCTTCCTGGCGTACCATTAGTTCCTGCCAGGGCAGCAGCTACTCTTCCTGGGGTTTATTATGGATCCCCACTAGTTCCAAACCATCCACATTACATGTAAAACAACAGATAAAACAGTGAACTATGTTTGTACTGAATGAGCTGAAGATGAAACAGTACATCATATAACGTCCCTACACCACCACATTATCCACAACACAATGTTCAATACCACCATACAACAATATCACAGTGTGTGAGTATGCACGTATTCATCTGGTTATAATTCAACAAATTATTCTGTGTATCTGGGTTAGATCTATCCTTCTTGGTATCTGGGTTAGATCTATCCTTCAGGGTATCTGGGTTAGATCTATCCTTCTGGGTATCTGGGTTAGATCTATCCTTCTGGGTATCTGGGTTAGATCTATCCTTCAGGGTATCTGGGCTAGATCTATCCTTCTGGGTATCTGGGTTAGATCTATCCTTTGGGTATCTGGGTTAGATCTATCCTTCTGGGTATCTGGGTTAGATCTATCCTTCCGGGTATCTGGCTTCTACGTATCCTTTTGGGTATCTGACCTCTATGCATCCTTCTGGGTATGTGGATTGTAAGTCTGCTTCTGGGTATCTGGGTTCAGTTTATCCTTCTGGGTATCTGGCTTCTATGTCTCCTTCTGGGTATCTGGGTTCAATCGATCTGTAGTATCCTTAAAGGCTTCTTAGAGTTACAACTCATGAGACTTAAGTACAGGTTAGTATTTAATTGTAACTTAGAATTACATTCTTTGATACACCTAGTTTAAACTACCTGAAGCTTTCTTAATCATGGTTATATAGGCAGACACAGGAAATAGCTACGGATAGCGGAAAGCAAACCCCGTCTTGAGTCAATACTGCCATCTACTGGTAAACACAAATATACCCGGTTACTACACTATCCTTCTGGATAGTTGGGTTCAATCTATACTTCTGGGTATCTGGGTTCAGTCTATCCTTCTGTGTATCTAGCTTCTACATGTACTTCTGGGTATCTGGGTTCAATCTATCCTTCTGGGTATCTGGGGTTCGATCTATCATTCTGTGTAGCTGGGTTAAATCTATCCTTATGGGTATCTAGCTTTTACATATACTCTTGTAATTCTGGGTTCGATCTATCCCTCTGGGTATCTGGGTTCAATCTATCATTCTGTGTATCTGGGTTAAATCTATCCTTATGGGTATCTAGCTTCTACATATACTCTTGTTATTCTGGGTTCGATCTATCCTTCTGGGTATCTGGCTTCTACATATCCTTCTGAATATCTGGGTTCGATCTATCCTTCTGGGTATCTGAGTTCGATCTATTATTCTTCAGTCAATCTGTGTTCGATCTATCCTTCAGTCAATCTGTGTTCGATCTATCCTTCAGTCAATCTGTGTTCGATCTATCCTTCAGTCAATCTGTGTTCGATCTCTCCTTCAGTCAATCTGTGTTCGATCTATCCTTCAGTCAATCTGTGTTCGATCTATCCTTCAGTCAATCTGTGTTCGATCTATCCTTCAGTCAATCTGTGTTCGATCTCTCCTTCTGGGTATCTGAGTTCGATCTATTATTCTTCAGTCAATCTGTGTTCGATCTATCCTTCTGGGTATCTGGCTTCTACATATCCTTCTGAATATCTGGGTTCAATCTATCCTGATGGGTATGTGGCTTCTAAGTATACTTCTGCTTATCTTGGTTCGATCTATCCTTCTGGGTATCTGGGTTAAATCTATCCGGATGGGTGTCTGGCTTCTAAGTATACTTCTGCTTATCTTGGTTCGATCTATCCTTCTGGGTATCTGGGTTAAATCTATCCGGATGGGTGTCTGGCTTCTAAGTATACTTCTGCTTATCTTGGTTCGATCTATCCTTCTGGGTATCTGGGTTAAATCTATCCGGATGGGTGTCTGGCTTCTAAGTATACTTCTGCTTATCTTGGTTCGATCTATCCTTCTGGGTATCTGGGTTAAATCTATCCGGATGGGTGTCTTGCTTCTAAGTATACTTCTGCTTACCTTGGTTTGATCTATTCTTCTGGGTATCTGGGTTAAATCTATCCGGATGGGTGTCTTGCTTCTAAGTATACTTCTGCTTATCTTGGTTTGATCTATTCTTCTGGGTATCTGGGTTAAATCTATCCGGATGGGTGTCTTGCTTCTAAGTATACTCCTGCTTACCTTGGTTTGATCTATTCTTCTGGGTATCTGGGTTAAATCTATCCGGATGGGTGTCTTGCTTCTAAGTATACTTCTGCTTACCTTGGTTTGATCTATTCTTCTGGGTATCTGGGTTAAATCTATCCGGATGGGTGTCTTGCTTCTAAGTATACTTCTGCTTACCTTGGTTTGATCTATTCTTCTGGGTATCTGAGTTAAATCTATCCGGATGGGTGTCTTGCTTCAATCTGCTTACCTTGGTTTGATCTATTCTTCTGGGTATCTGGGTTAAATCTATCCGGATGGGTGTCTTGCTTCTAAGTATACTTCAGCTTACCTTGGTTTGATCTATTCTTCTGGGTATCTGAGTTAAATCTATCGGATGGGTGTCTTGCTTCTAAGTCATATCTGCTTACCTTGGTTTGATCTATTCTTCTGGGTATCTGAGTTAAATCTATCCGGATGGGTGTCTTGCTTCTAAGTCAACTTCTTACCTTGGTTTGATCTATTCTTCTGGGTATCTGAGTTAAATCTATCCGGATGGGTGTCTTGCTTCTAAGTATACTTCTGCTTACCTTGGTTTGATCTATTCTTCTGGGTATCTGGGTTAAATCTATCCGGATGGGTGTCTTGCTTCTAAGTATACTTCTGCTTACCTTGGTTTGATCTATACTTCTGGGTATCTGGGTTAAATCTATCCGGATGGGTGTCTTGCTTCTAAGTATACTTCTGCTTACCTTGGTTTGATCTATTCTTGGTATCTGGGTTAAATCTATCCGGATGGGTGTCTTGCTTCTAAGTATACTTCTGCTTACCTTGGTTTGATCTATTCTTCTGGGTATCTGGGTTAAATCTATCCGGATGGGTGTCTTGCTTCTAAGTATACTTCTGCTTACCTTGGTTTGATCTATTCTTCTGGGTATCTGGGTTAAATCTATCCGGATGGGTGTCTTGCTTCTAAGTATACTTCTGCTTACCTTGGTTTGATCTATTCTTCTGGGTATCTGGTTTAAATCTATCCGGATGGGTGTCTTTCTTCTAAGTATACTTCTGCTTACCTTGGTTTGATCTATTCTTCTCGGTATCTGGGTTAAATCTATCCGGATGGGTGTCTTGCTTCTAAGTATACTTCTGCTTACCTTGGTTTGATCTATTCTTCTGGGTATCTGGGTTAAATCTATCCGGATGGGTGTCTTGCTTCTAAGTATACTTCTGCTTACCTTGGTTTGATCTATTCTTCTGGGTATCTGGGTTCGATCTATCCTTCAGGGAATCTGTATTCGATTTATCCTTCTGGATATATGGGTTGGGATCTATCCTTCTGGGCACCTGGCTTCTACATATCCTACTGTGTTTCTGGGTTTGATCTATCCTTCTGTGTTTCTGGGTTTGATCACAGAGTAGAATTGTGAACCCAGCTAACAAAATTGTTGTCTTACAATAACAAAATGATCTTTGAGTGTTCAATTCATGGAATACTTTTATAACACAGTGTGTTTCTTTGAGTTATGTTTGATTGACCATTTTAAAGATGTTATTGTTCATATCACAGTTGATTCAAGGTTATCAGACAGGAAGAGAATGTACTCCTCAGTATTGATAACATACTGTGTAAAAAGTATAAAAGTATGGCTTTAGAAAGCTTAAAAGTAGATGATACAACCTCTGATTAATTCCCGTACATCTACATTATTTTACGAAAATATTATATAATTAACAAAAAATATAAACGCAACATGTTAAGTGTTGGTTCCATGTTTCATCAGCAGAAAATAAAATATCCCAGAAATCTTCCATACGCACAAAAAAGCTTATTTCACTCAAAATGTGTGCACAAATTTGTTTACATCCCTGTTAGTGAGCATTTGTCCCTTGCCAAGATAATCCATCCACCTGACAGTTGTTGAATATCAAATTAGCTGATTTAAACAGCACATTAATTACACTAAAATGTGCAGATGTCTCAACTTTTGAAGGAGCGTGCAATTGGCTTGTATTATGCAGTACGTGTCATTGTTAGTTCCCTGTGTTACGCACGCCTCTATGAAGAGGGAACGCAACACCATAAACTGGGGAACGTAACACCTGTCTTTACAGTTGCCATGAAGAGTTCTGTAGAGTTTCAAGGTTTAATCGAACTCAAAGTTCTGTTCATGTCACTGTTAAATCCCTCATGGTTATCTGACAAGCAGAGAATGAAATCTATCTCCTCACTATTGATGGGATATTTAACTGAGTCTTTGCAAACCATACTTTGGTACTGAAAATGATACTGCAGATACTGTAAACTTAAGATAAAACTCAGATGTATTATTTTACATCTGCATCATCAAGAAGACAGGATGTCCTAAACCCAGTATGTTGTGATGTTTATTATACTATCTTTACAATTTCTGAGAGAGTTGAGTTGAAGTCAAGGTTTTAGTAGTTCTGAGAAAAATACACCCTGTATGTGAGGATTTGATTTGAGTCGAACATTCCCTGAGGTGAAAGAGGGAAATTACACAGATATCCACTAGGTGCCAATCTATAAGCTGGTCTCCCAGAGAGTGATGCTTAATGTCACTGTCGTGGTTAACAGCTCAAATATCTTAATGTTCCCTTTGAAGTGTTATTTTAGCCAGGAGAGGGTGAGAGAGAGGGAAGGAAGGTAGGAGAGAGAGAGTGGGAGAGAGAAGGAGGGATGGAGAAGGAGAAAGAGGCAGGGAAGGTGGGACGGAGGGAGTTGCTCAGCAACACAACAACACAGGTGCCCTCATGCACCAAGCAGCCAGGCAGTGGTTGAAATCAAACCTAGGCTACTGGAGATAGTTGTATGTTGGTATTCAAGCTATGACCAAGACCTCAGCTTTACTGTACCAAATATCTGTTTGCTCTTTCCCATTGGAGAAAGAATGGAGTGTGACTAAAGTGGGAGTAGTTTATCTGCATGATAAACTACCCCCACAAAATATAATTTGTTATTCCAAATTTGCTATTCCTCTGGACATTTCCAAAAGCACATGTTTTCACTATTTACAGTGGCTTGCGAAAGTATTCACCCCCTTGGCATTTTTCCTATTTTGTTGCCTTACAACAAAATAGGGGGGGTGTATCATTTGTTAACACAACATCCACTTTAAAAATTTAAAAAAATATTTAAAAAAATATTTCACCTTTATTTAACCAAGTAGACCAGATCACCTTCATTTAACCAGGTTGGCCAGTTGAGAACAAGTTCTCATTTACAACTGCGACCTGGCCAAGATAAAGCAAAGCAGTGCGACAAAGACAACAACACAGAGTTACACATAAACAAACATACAGTCAATAACACAATAGAAAAAAATCTATGTACTGTGTGTGCAAATGTAGAAGAGTAGGGAGGTAAAGGCAATAAATAGGCCATAGATGCAAAATAATTACAATTTAGCAATAACACTGGAGTGATAGATGTGCAGATGTTGATGTGCAAGTAGAGATACTGGGGTACAAAAGAGCAAGAAGATAAATAACAATATGGGGATGAGGTAGTTGGATGGGCTATTTACAGATTGGCCGAGTACAGGTACAGTGATCGATAAGCTGCTCTGACAGCTGATGCTTAAAGTTTGAGAGGGATGCATAAGTCTCCAGCTTCAGAGATTTTTGCAATTTGTTCTAGTCATTGGCAGCGGAGAACTAGAAGGAAAGGCGGCCAAAGGAAGTGTTGGCTTTGGGGATGACCAGTGAAATGTACTTGCTGGAGCGCCTGTTACGGGTGGGTATTGCTATGGTGACCAGTGAGCTTAGATAAGGTGGGGCTTTACCTAACAAAGACTTATAGATGACCTGGAGCCAGTGGGTTTGGCAACGAATATGTAGCGAGGTCCAACCAACGAGAGCATACAGGTCGCAGTGGTGGGGAGTATATGGGGCTTTGGTGACAAAATGGATGGCACTGTGATAGACTACATCCAGTTTGCTGAGTAGAGTGTTGGAAGCTATTTTGTAAATGACATCGCCAAAGTCAAGGATTGGCAGGATAGTCTGTTTTACGAGGGTATGATTGGCAGCATGAGTGAAGGAGGTTTTGTTGCAAAATGGGAAGCCGATTCTAGATTTAATTTTGGATGAGAGATGATTAATGTGAGTCTGGAAGGAGAGTTTACAGTCTAGCCAGACACCTAGGTATTTGTAGTTGTCTTCATATTCTAAGTCAGAACCGTCCAGAGTAGTGATGCTAGTCGGGCAGGTGCGGACAGAAATCGGTTGAAGAGCATGCATTTGGTTTTACTAGCATTTAAAAGCAGTTGGAAGCCCCCGAAGGAGTTTTGTATGGCATTGAAGCTCGTTTGGAGGTTTGTGAACACAGTGTCCAAAGAAGGGCCAGAGGTATACAGAATGGTGTCGTCTGCGTAGAGGTGGATCAGAGAATCACCAGCAGCAAGAGCAACATCATTGAAATATACAGAGAAAAGAGTCGGCCCGAGAATTGAACCCTATGGCACCCCAATAGAGACTGCCAGAGGTCCGGACAACAGGCCCTCCGATTTGATACACTGAACTCTATCTGAGAAGTAGTTGGTGAACCAGGCGAGGCAGTCATTTTAGAAACTAAGGCTATAGGGTCTGCCGGTAAGAATATGGTGATTGACAGAGTCGGAAGCCTAGGCCAGGTCAATGAAGACGGCTGCACAGTACTGTCTTTTATCGATGGCTGTTATATCAATTAGGACCTTGAGCGTGGCTGAGGTGCACCCATGACCAGCTCAGAAACCAGATTGCATAGTGGAGAAGGCAAGGTAGGATTCGAAATGGTCGGTGATCTGTTTGTTAACGTGGCTTTCAAAGATTTTAGAAAGGCAGGGCAGGATGGATATAGGTCTGTAGCAGTTTGGGTCTAGAGTGTCTCCCCCTTTGAAGATGTTATGACCGATACGAAAGAGCGGTTGAACAGGCTAGTAATAGGGGTTGCAACAATTTCTGCAGATAATTTTAGAAGGCGAGGGTCCTGATTGTCTAGCCCAGCTGATTTGTAGGGATCTAGATTTTGCAGCTCTTTGAGAACATCAGCTGTCTGGATTTGGGTGAAGGAGAAGCGGGGGGGGGGGGGGGGATAGAGGTAGCCAGGTGGAAAGCATGGCCAGCCATAGAAACAAAAAAAAACTGAAAACTTGAGCGTGCATAACTATTCACCCCCATAAAAGCTGCAGCAATTACAGCTGCAAGTCTCTTGGGGTATTTCTCTATAAGCTTGGCACATCTAGCCACTGGGATATCTGCCCATTCTTCAAGGAAAAATGCTCCAGCTCCTTCAAGTTTGATGGGTTCCACTGGTGTACAGCAATATTTAAGTCATACCACAGATTCTCAATAGGATTGAGTTCTGGGCTTTGACTTGGCCATTCCAAGACATTTAAATGTTTCCCCTTAAGCCACTCGAGTGTTGCTTTAGCAGTATGCTTAGGGTCATTGTCCTGCTGGAAGGTGAACCTCCGTCCCAGTCTCAAATCTCTGGGAGACAAACAGGTTTCCCTCAAGAATATCCCTGTATTAGCGCCATCCATCATTCCTTCAATTCTGACCAGTTTCCCAGTCCCTGCCAATGAAAAACATCCCCACGGCATGATGCTGCCACCACCACGCTTCACTGTGGGGATGGTGTTCTCAGGGTGCTGAGAGGTGTTGGGTTTGCGCCAGACATAGCATTTTTAGTTGATGGCCAAAAAGCTCAATTTTAGTCTCATCTGACCAGAGTACCTTCTTCCATATTTTTGGAGTGTCCCCCACATGCCTTTTGTACGAACACCAACAATGTTTGCCTATTTTCTTTTTTAAGCAATGTCTTTTTTCTGGCCTCTCTTCCTTAAAGCCCAGCTCCGGAGTGTACGGCTTAAAGGACAGATACTATGGACAGATACTCCATTCTCTGCTGTGGAACTTTGCAGCTCCTTCAGGGTTATCTTTGGTCTCTTTGTTGCCTCTCTGATTAATGCCCTCCTTGCCTGGTCATTGAGTTTTGGTCGGCAGCACACTCTTGCTAGGTTTGTTGTGGTGCCATATTCTTTCCATTTTTTAATAATGGATTTAATGGGTTGTTCAAAGTTTCAGATATTTTTTTATAACCCAACCCTGACCTGTTTGGACAGCTCCTTGGTCTTCATGGTGCCACTTGCTTGGTGGTGCCACTTGCTTAGTTGCAGACTCTGGGGCCTATCAGAATAAGTGTATATATACTGAGGTCATGTGACAGATCATGTGACACTTAGATTGCACACAGGTGGACTTTATTACTCCAGATCTTATTTAATGGCTTCAGGGCAAAGTGGGTGAATACATATGCACACACCACTTTTACGTTTTTAAATGTTTAAAAAAAAATTTAAACAAGTTATTTTTATAATTCCACTTCACCAATTTGGACTATTTTGTGTATGTCCATCACATGAAATCCAAATAAAAATATATTTAAATTACAGGTTGTAATGCAACAAAATAGGAAAAACACCAAGGGGGATGAAAACTTTTGCAAGGCACCGTACATCTCCCCCTGTCTGCTCCCTACTCCTCTGTAACTCTGACTTCTTTGAAGGGCTGGGTGGTAGTCTAGTGGTTAAGAGGTTGGGCCAGTAACCAACAGGTTGTTGGTTTGAATCCCTGAGCTGACTATGTGAAATCTGTCAATGTGCCCATGAGCAAGACACTTAACCCTAATTGCTCCTTCTAAGTCGCTCTCGATGAGAATCTCTACTAAATGACTCAAATGTAAATAAATAAAATAATCACACATAAAGAGGCATAATGCCTACATCAATACACACGCATCCATAATACCCCGTCATTGATACAAATCACAGCTGTGATGCTGGAGCAGTACGCCCACCATGCAAATAACATTTTAATTTCACTTCACTTGGAAAATTTAGAGCAGGGGAACACACAAACACACACAAACACAGACAAACACACACACACACAAACACACACACACAGACAAACATACACACACACAGACAAACACACACACAGACAAACACACACTAATATTTATCCGGCAATTTGGGGAATGGAAAACATTATGGAGGGGCTGACGTTATATTTGTGAGGATGTAAGGCAATTTGGGGAATGGAAAACATTATGGAGGGGCTGACGTTATATTTGTGAGGATGTAAGACAATTTGGGGAATGGAAAACATTATGGAGGGCTGACGTTATATTTGTGAGGATGTAAGACAATTTGGGGAATGGAAAACATTATAGAGAGGCTGACGTTATATTTGTGAGGATGTAAGGCAATTTGGAGAATGGAAAACATTATGGAGAGGCTGACGTTATATTTGTGAGGATGTAAGACGCAAACAATTTGCCCAGATATGTATTATATTTGTGTGTCGTGTGTGTAGTGTGTGTAGCGTGTGTAGTGTATTGGATTAGTAATACCCAGACGAATGAATTAAAAACAACGTTCCACCATTCAGAGAATGAGAAACGAGGTCTAATCGGACTCTTGAATTTCACGGTGACACATGGCACACCATAATGAGGTCTCAAGTCTCTCCCCAAATGTACTTCCAACAGATGAGAAACCCTCTAGAAAAATCACCCAGAGAAAACACCCCTCAGAGAGAACCTTTTGACTGGTTTTAAGCCTGGACTGAAATGCTAATGTTACATATTGGCTATGCCCTAATTTTCTCATTCTGAAAAGATGGCCACTCGGAGTTACACATTGATCTTGTTTTATTTTCATTATGTTGGCACTCAGACTGGATTTAGATGTTGGAGAGGAAGGTTACCAACAGTGTGGTGTGTTTTGAATGACTGTAACAGAAATTGATCACACAGTGACTAAACCATTTTCTTTGTTTTACGGCTACAAAGGGCATTGTGTTCCTGATAACCAGTGGTGGAAAAAAGTACCCAACTGTCATACTTGAGTTATAAGTATAGATACCTTTAATAGAAAGTTACTCATGGAACAGTGAAAGTCAGCCAGAAAAATACTACTTGAGTAAAGGTCTAAAAGTGTTTGGGTTCATATATACTAAAGTATCAAAAGTAAATGTAAAAGTATAAATCAATTAAAATTCCTTGTATTAAGCAAACCAGATGGCACCATTTTCTTGTATTTAAAATGTATGTATAGGCAGGGGCACAATCCAACATCTTTTACAAAAGACACGTGTTTAGTGAGACCGCCAGCCAATAAGCAGTAGGAATGACCAGGTGTTCTCTTGATAAGCGCTTGAATTTGAGAATTTCCTGTCCTGCTAAGCATTCAAAATGTAACGATTACTTTTGGTTGTCAGGGAAAATGTATGGAGTAAAAAAGTACAATATTTTCATTAGGAATGTAGTGAAGTAAAAGATGTCAAAAATAAGTAGTAAAGTACAGATACCCCCACAAAACAAGTTAATTAAGAAGTACGTGTAATGAATACTCAGGGAGAAGGTGTAGATTCAAGCTCAGAGCACTGTGGTAAATTGCATGCAGGAATCGTGGTCACTAAGGGTTTTCCTGTGGTGAAGTAGAGGACGACCAAAATGCAGCGTGGTTATATTGATTCATGTTTAATAAAAACAGATAAACATGAACACTACAAAACAATAAACGTGGAAAACCAAAAACAGCCCTATCTGGAGCAAAACACAGAGACAGGAACAATCACCCAGTGAAACCCAGGCTACCTAAGTATGATTCTCAGAGACAACTAATGACACCTGCCTCTGATTGAGAACCATACTAGGCCGAAAACATAAATACCCCAAAACATAGAAAAACAAACATAGACTGCCCACCCAATTCACGCCCTGACCATACTAAATAATGACAAAACAAAGGAAATAAAGGTCAGAACGTGACAGTCACAGGCAGGCAATGGTCATACACAGGTAGGGAAACAGGCAGGTGAATCAGAACTAGGACTGAAGGCTATAACTGGTCATACACAGGTAGGGAAACAGGCGCATCAAAACTAGGACTGAAGGCTATAACTGGTCATACACAGGTAGGGAAACAGGCGCATCAAAACTAGGACTGAAGGCTATAACTGGTCATACACAGGTAGGGAAACAGGCGCATCAAAACTAGGACTGAAGGCTATAACTGGTTCTCACAAACGAGATAGGAAAAGGCTTAGTCGAGTCAAAACGAAAAATACCTCACAAACAGAGTGAGCTGAACTAAATAAGGAGCTGATGAGACCAGGTGAGTAACTAACACAGGTGAAATCAATGAACAAAAATGAAAGCCACGGCTTACGTTCTAGAACACAAAGAAACAGAGCTACGTTCCAGAACACAACGTAACAGAACACGAGTTTGACGAAGAAAATAAATACAGGACCTTACAGTAGTTTAAAGTACTTTACACCACTGTGGAAATACCAACAGTGACACAGCAACAAATAGATATTAGACAACATCAGCTCACTGTCAATTCATTTGGAAATTGAAAAGCAAAACAACAACGGAGTGTAGTTAATAGTATATAACGCATCATGAGTCACAACCATGAAAGCAGTAGTACACCCACAGTAAAAAGGGACTGCATCCCAAATCGCACCTATTCCCTATTTTAGTGAACTACCTTTAACCAGGGCCTGTATTGAATAGGGTGCCATTTGGGCCTTAATCTCTAAAGCCACTTCAATGAGTCCCGCGCGTAAATGGAACGTTATTCCTTTTTTTATGCACGTTTCTCTGACCTTGAATTTAAGCATGAAAACAGCATGCAATTTACCCGCTATTCGTTCGGGTGGAGATCAAATAAATTAAACTGTGGCGGAGGTGTGTCTACAGAACCGACGTATTCTGACGTTGATTTTAATTCTCTCATAATTCCACCACCTTTACGCGCGAGGAAACCATGAATAAGGTCCAGTGAACATACCGGTTCCAAGTGGAAAAAACATCGACTTTATGTTTGGGGAAATAACAGCATTCTCCATGCACTGTAATATATAATTAGATAAGAGCTATTGATAAGAACTAGGTAAATGAGTAATCAGTTTGTATTGTAAATACATTGTAAATATAAATGACTATCTATTTTACCTTATAATCGCTGGAGACAAATGTGAAACCAGGCATATTGCAGCAAACTGAATCATATCAACATGCCAACTTTTCCAACGTAAAGTTGATGAAATGCTCTGCCATTACACAGATTTTAAATTGCATAGCCTTTTTACCTTGCAGGGATATGACTCTCGAATGTCTTGATTGAAGGCTACCCTGACTTTCAATCATGTTACATTTTAGCCACTATCAGTATCGACCGTCAGTAGGCCTGATAACCACACATGTTAAACTGCTAATGTACTGTTAGTTCCCTTCAGTTAGTCCACATTACCATTCCATTTAATTACATTGTTTTGTTTACCTTCATTGGCTTCCTCTGTAAATGCCGTCACGGCCGTGTGGTTGTTGCTGAGGATCATTAGTAACAGTTGATAATATATAAAAGACATGCAGGCTAAATAAATCATTAGGGAGCAGAGCACAGACAAAGCCGTAACAGTTTGAGCCTGACACATGGCTGTGACGTCATGGTTAGTCCAGGCAACAGAGGAGGGTATATCCTTACACTATTCTCCCAATTATAATAATATGTACACTAATCTTCCAACATGATCTCCTCGTGGATTTTTTTTTATTTAACTAGGCAAGTCAGTTAATTAAGAACAAATTATTATTTACAATGACAGCCTAGAAACAGTGGGTTCACTGCCTTGTTCAGGGGCAGAACGATAGATTTGTTTTTACCTTGTCAGCTCGAGGATTAGATCTAGCAACCTTTTGGTTATTGACCCAACGCTCTAACCACCACATGCCGTACCAAATTATTATTTTTTTTTTTTACCTTTATTTTACTAGGCAAGTCAGTTAAGAACAAATTCTTATTTTCAATGACGGCCTAGGAACAGTGGGTTAACTGCCTGTTCATGGAAAGAAGGACAGATTTGTACCTTGTCAGCTCGGGGATTCGAACTTGCAACCTTTCGGTTACTAGTCCAACGCTCTAACCACTAGGCTACCCTGGATCATTGCTACTTCTATAGTAAACAGAGAATAAACCAGGTACAGAACCATATCTCCAAATGGATCTTACTGCTATAGCAAACAGAGAATTAACCAGGTACAGAACCATATCTCTACATGGATCCTACTGCTATAGTAAACAGAGAATTAACCAGGTACAGAACCATATCTCCACATGGATCATACTGCTATAGTAAACAGAGAATAAACCAGGTACAGAACCATATCTCTACATGGATCATACTGCTATAGTAAACAGAGAATTAACCAGGTACAGAACCATATCTCTACATGGATCATACTGCTATAGTAAACAGATAATTAACCAGGTACAGAACCATATCTCCACATGGATCATACTGCTATAGTAAACAGAGAATTAACCAGGTACAGAACCATATCTCCACATGGATCATACTGCTATAGTAAACAGAGAATTAACCAGGTACAGAACCATATCTCTACATGGATTGTACTGCTATAGTAAACAAACATCATGATAGCAAGACAGGAGGACACATTTCCTGACTCTAGCTTTAGAAATAAGTATTTTCCCCAGGTCTCTCTCTCTCTCTCTCTCTCTCTCTCTCTCTCTCTCTCTCTCTCTACCTCTCTACCTCTTTCTACTTCCTCTCTCTCTCTCTCTACCTCCTCTCTCTCTCTCTCTCTCTCTCTCTCTCTCTCTCTGCTCTACTTCCTCTCCCTCTCTCTCTCTCTCTCTCTCTCTCTCTCTCTCTCTCTCTACCTCCTCTCTTTCTCTCTCATCTCTCTGTATCTCTCCCTCTCTCTACCTCCTCTGTCTCTCTCTCTGTCTCTCCCTCTTGCTCTCTCCCTCTCTATACCTCCTCTCTCTCCTCTCTCTCTACCTCCTCTCTCTCTGTCTCTCTCTCTCTCTCTCTCTACCTCCTCTGTCTCTCTCTCTGTCTCTGTCTCTCCCTTCAGTTTACATGCAGCACATACAGTATCTCTCTCTTCCTCTTTCTCTCATGTAAAATACATCAAAGCATTCTCTGAGGTCCCTGAAGGTGTATGAGGATCATCTTAGGTCAACCCAGTAGCGGCAGACCTTGAACTCTTTTGCCTAGCAGCCTGGGCCAAAGTTTCCTCTGTAGTAACAGCCTTCATCTCCCCACCCCTCACTCAGTAGGAGTGTAAGGACTTCAGGGGTGTCCCAAATGGAGGGTGTCCTAAATGGCAACTCATTCCCTATATTGGGCATATAGTGCACTACTTAATAGTGCACTAGTCCTGATCAAACGTAGTGAACTATAAAGAGACGAGGGAGCCATTTGGGTTCTCAGACAAGGTTTTCATGAAGGAGCTCATGTATTTTATACAGTGGGGAGGATGGATTCCAACACAGAATCCTAGAAGACCTTGAAGTGAGTCTCATATGAAGGCTTCTGCACAGTAACAGAAGTCCTGTTTTGGAGGCCAGATATTCTCTGAATTACTATGAAAGTGACTTGTTACGCCTTCTATTTTAGGGAATTCTGGTTGGCGATGAGGCTACTCATTGGTCAATAGTCAAAAGGCGCAACTTTTGGTGCAATAACGTAAGCCTATGTTAGTGACCAGATCTAATAAGCAAAAGTATAAATATAAAATCCAAATGGTAGGCTATATCTAGCATGTTAAAATATGTATGAAAATATGTATTTTTCCCATTCAGTTTCACACTGGCAACCAACCAAACCCTTCTTGCAACCAACACCCACTTTGAGAACCACTAGCTCACCCACGAGTCCACGTGTTGATTGGCAGTTTGCTGGTCCAGTCAGAGGGCTGAGTGTGTGTCACATGGAGAGTAATCCACGGAGACTCTGTGCCACAAAATAAGTGACAAAACGTTGTCAAATCTGATCATTTTAAGGTATCAGTCTCAAGTTAAAGTCATGTGACTCGAGTCCACAACTCGGCATATAAGTGTCTCAAGTTAAAATCATGTGACTCGAGTCCACAACTCGGCATATAAGTGTCTCAAGTTAAAATCATGTGACTCGAGTCCACAACTCGGAATATAAGTGTCTCAAGTTAAAGTCATGTGACTCGAGTCCACAACTCGGCATATAAGTGTCTCAAGTTAAAGTCATGTGACTCGAGTCCACAACTCGGCATATAAGTGTCTCAAGTTAAAGTCATGTGACTCGAGTCCACAACTCGGCATATAAGTGTCTCAAGTTAAAGTCATGTGACTCGAGTCCACAACTCGACATATAAGTGTCTCAAGTTAAAGTCATGTGACTCGAGGCCACAACTCGGCATATAACTGTCTCAAGTTAAAGTCATGTGACTCGAGTCCACAACTCGGCATATAAGTGTCTCAAGTTAAAGTCATGTGACTCGAGTCCACAACTCGGCATATAAGTGTCTCAAGTTAAAGTCATGTGACTCGAGTCCACAACTCGGCATATAAGTGTCTCAAGTTAAAGTCATGTGACTCGAGTCCACAACTCGGCATATAAGTGTCTCAAGTTAAAGTCATGTGACTCGAGTCCACAACTCGGCATATAAGTGTCTCAAGTTAAAGTCAAGTCACTCGAGTCCACAACTCGGCATATAAGTGTCTCAAGTTAAAGTCAAGTCAGTCGAGTCCACAACTCGGCATATAAGTGTCTCAAGTTAAAGTCAAGTCACTCGAGTCCACAACTCGGCATATAAGTGTCTCAAGTTAAAGTCAAGTCACTCGAGTCCACAACTCGGCATATAAGTGTCTCAAGTTAAAGTCAAGTCACTCGAGTCCACAACTCGGCATATAAGTGTCTCAAGTTAAAGTCAAGTCACTCGAGTCCACAACTCGGCATATAAGTGTCTCAAGTTAAAGTCAAGTCACTCGAGTCCACAACTCGGCATATAAGTGTCTCAAGTTAAAGTCATGTGACTCGAGTCCACAACTCGGCATATAAGTGTCTCAAGTTAAAGTCATGTGACTCGAGTCCACAACTCGGCATATAAGTGTCTCAAGTTAAAGTCAAGTCACTCGAGTCCACAACTCGGCATATAAGTGTCTCAAGTTAAAGTCATGTGACTCGAGTCCACAACTCGGCATATTAAGTGTCTCAAGTTAAAGTCGAGTACCGAGTCTTGAGGCTCCAAGTCTAAAGTTATTTTATTTTCTCTCAAGTCTCAGGTCATCAAATTTGTGACTTGACTCAGACTCGAGTCAAAGTCAAGTCACTCGAGTCCACAACTCTGCATATAAGTGTAAGTAAATTGTAATAGTTTAACTACAGGGACTGAGGTGTTTGTACTGATTGTGGGAGAGAGGTCCTTGCCAGAACACACACAAATTAAAGCACACAGAGAACCATTTAAATAGACCACAACAGAAGCAATTACATAATCTAAGAAAGTAAACTAACTGTAATAATATGACTGTTTGCTTGCATGCTGAAAAATAGACGACAGTAGTATTTGTAGTTATTGTGGATCCCCATTAGCTCTTCCTGGGGTCCAGCAAAATGAAGGCAGTTTATATAATTTTTTAAAAACATTACAATACATTCACAACACACTGTGTGTCCTCAGGCACCTAATCCACCACTACCACATATCTACAGTACTAAATCCATGTGTTTGTGTGTGTGTGTGTGTGTGTGTGTGTGTGTGTGTGTGCACCAATGTTTGTGATGCTTCACAGTCCCCGCTGTTCAATGAGATATTTTTTTAATCTGTTTATCAAGTCAAATTTTACTGCTTGCGTCAGTTACTTGATGTGGAATAGAGTTCCGTGTAGTCATGGCTATATTTAATACTGTGCGCCTCCCATCGTCTGTTCTGGACATGGGGACTGTGAAGAGACCTCTGAAGGCATGTCTTGTGGGGTATGCATAGGTGTCCGGGCTGTGCGCCAGTAGTTTACCCAACAGCAACAAAGTAAGAATAGAATGTGCAGAATGTCGTGCTGGTTAAGTAATGGAGTGTGTGTTGGTTAAGTAATGGAGTGTGTGTTGGTTAAGTAATGGAGTGTGTACTGGTTAAGTAATGGAGTGTGTACTGGTTAAGTAATGGAGTGTGTACTGGTTAAGTAATGGTAATGGAGTGTGTACTGGTTAAGTGTGTACTGGTTAAGTAATTAAGTAATGTTAAGTGGAGTGTGAACTGGTTGTGTTGGTTAACTGGTTAATGGAGTGTGTACTGGTTGGTTAAGTGTGTGTTGGTTAAGTAATGGACTGGTTAAGTAATGTGTGTTGGTTAAGTAATGGAGTGTGTGTTGGTTTAATGGAGTGGAGTACTGGTTAAGTAATAATGGTTAAGTAATGTGTGTTGGTTAAGTAACTGGGTAATGGAGTGTGTGTTGGTTAAGTAATGGGAGTGTGTGTTGGTTAATGGAGTGTGTACTGGTAATGGAGTGTGTACTGGTTAAGTAATGGTTAAGTGTGTGGTTGAGTGTAAGTAATGGAGTGTGGTTGTACTGGTGAACTGGTTAAGTAATGGAGTGTGTGTTGGTTAAGTAATGGAGTGTGTACTGGTTAAGTAATGGAGTGTGTACTGGTTAAGTAATGGAGTGTGTGTACTGGTTAAGTAATGGAGTGTGTACTGGTTAAGTAATGGAGTGTGTACTGGTTAAGTAATGGAGTGTGTAGTGTGTACTGGTTAAGTAATGGAGTGTGTACTGGTTAGTGTGTACTGGTTAAGTAATGGAGTGTGTGTTGGTTAAGTAAATGGTTAAGTAATGGAGTGTGTACTGGTTAAGTAATGGAGTGTGTAATGGAGTGTGTGTACTGGTTAAGTAATGGAGGTGTACTGGTTGTAATTGGTTAAGTAATGGAGTGTGTACTGGTTAAGTAATGGAGTGTGTACTGGTTAAGTAATAGTGTGTAGTAATGGAGTGTGTACTGGTTAAGTAATGGAGTTAAGTGTGTTGGTAATGTAGTGTGTGTTAAGTTAAGTAGTGTAATGTACTGGTTAAGTAATGTGTGTGTACTGGTTAAGTGTGTACTGGTTAAGTAATGGTGTACTGGTTAAGTAATGGAGTGTGTGTTGGTTTAATGGTGTGTGTTGTAGTAATGTGTACTGGTTAAGTAAATGTAATGGAGTGTACTGGTTAAGTAATGGAGTGTGTACTGGTTAAGTAATGGAGTGTGTACTGGTTAAGTAATGGAGTGTGTACTGGTTAAGTAATGGAGTGTGTACTGGTTAAGTAATGGAGTGTGAACTGGTTAAAAACCTCTACAGGATTGATGGGTTCCCCTCGGGACGAGTGAGCTAACGTAGGCTAATTAGCATGAGGTTGTAAATATCAATAAACTTTTCCAGGATATAGACATATCTGATATTGTCAGAAAGCTTAAATTCTTGTTGATCTAATTGCACTGTCCATTTACAGTAGCTATTACACTGAAATAATGCACAGTTATGGACTTGAAAAGTTATTAATATACCAATTAGACACATTTGGGCAGTCTCGATATCGCATTCAAACTTAAATCCGTTTTACCTCATTTCTATCAGCATGTCACATGTGCAACCAGGGGGAAAAAAAGTGGTCAGATGATGCGGATGGTATAGGACGGTTTTACTAGCACAGAGTGGAATATGTTCCACCTCAGTCACCGGCTTCATCAATAAGTGCACTGATGACTTAGTTCCCACAGTGACCGTACGTACATATCCCAACCAGAAGCCATGGATTGCAGGCAACATCCACATCCAAACTAAAGGCTGAAGCTGCCGCTTTCAAGGAGCGGGACACCAATCCAGACGCTTTTAAGAAATCCTGCTATGCCCTCAGATGAACCAGCAAACAGGCAATACGTCAATACAGGAGTCAGATTGAATCCTACCACACTTGCTCTGATGCTCTTCTGATGTGGCAGGACTTGGAAGCTATTTCGGACAACAAAAGCTGCCCAGTGACGTGAGCCTACCAAATGAGCTAAAAGCCTTTCATGCTCGCTTCGAGGAAAGAAATACTGAAGCATTCATGAGAGCACCAGCTATTTCGGAGGACTGTGTGATCATGCTCTCCGATGTGAGCAAGACCTTTAAACAGGTCGACATTCACAAGTCTGTGGGGCCAGACGGATTATCAGGACATGTACTCAAAGCATGCGTGGACCAACTTGCAAGTGTCTTTTCAAACTCTCCCTGACCGAGTCTGTAATACCTACATGTTTCAAGCAGACCACCATAGATCCTGTGCCCAAGAAAGCGAAGGTAACCTGCCTAAATGATTACTGCCTCGTTGCACTCACGTCTGTAGCAATGAAGTGCTTTGAAAGGCTTGCCATGGCTCACATCAACACCATCATCCCAGAAACCCTAGACCCTGTCCAATTTGCATACCGCCCCAACAGATCCACAGATGACGCAATCTCAATCGCACTCCACACTGCCCTTTCCCACCAGGACAAAAGGAACACCTATGTGAGAATGCTATTCATTGACTACAGTTTAGCGTTCAACATCATAGTTCCCTCAAAGCTCATCACTAAGCTAATCACTAAGCTAAGAACCCTGGGACTAAACACCTCCCTCTGAAACTGGATCCTGGACTTCCTGACGGGCCGCCCCCAGGTGGTAAGGGTAGGTAGCAACACATCTGTCACGGTGATCCTGAACACTGAGGCCCCTCAGAGGTGTGTACTTAGTCCCCTCCTGTACTCCCTGTTCACCCACTACTGCGTCACAAAGCACGACTCCAACACCATCATTAAGTTTGCTGACGATACAACAGTGGTAGGCCTGATCACTGACAACGATGAGACAGCCTATAGGGAGTAGATAAGAGACGTGGCAGTGTGATGCCAGGACAACAACCTCTGCCCTCAATGTGAGCAAGACAAAGGAGCTGATCATGGACAACATGAAAAGGCCGTCCGAACAGGCCCCCATTAACATTGACGGGGTTGAGAGTTTCAAGTTCCGTTGGTGGGCACATCACCAACGAACTATCATGGTCCATGATCTGCCCACCCCCCCCTACTACTCTGACTATAGGACTCATGGTCAATATGGTCTGCCCCCCTACTACTCTGACTATAGGACTCATGGTTAATATGGTCTGCCCCCTCCCCCTCTACTCTGACTATAGGACTCATGGTTAATATGGTCTGCCCCCTCCCCCCTCTACTCTGACTATAGGACTCATGGTTAATATGGTCTGCCCCCCTCTACTCTGACTATAGGACTCATGGTTAATATGGTCTGCCCCCCCCTCTACTCTGACTATAGGACTCATGGTTAATATGGTCTGCCCCCCTCTACTCTGACTATAGGACTCATGGTTAATATGATCTGCCCACCCCCTACTACTCTGACTATAGGACTCATGGTTAATATGATCTGCCCCCCTCTACTCTGACTATAGGACTCATGGTTAATATGGTCTGCTCCCCCCTACTCTGACTATAGGACTCATGGTTAATATGGTCTGCCCCCCTCTACTCTGACTATAGGACTCATGGTTAATATGGTCTGCCCCCCTCTACTCTGACTATAGGACTCATGGTTAATATGGTCTGCCCCCCTCTACTCTGACTATAGGACTCATGGTTAATATGATCTGCCCCCCTCTACTCTGACTATAGGACTCATAGTTAATATGGTCTGCCCCCCTCTACTCTGACTATAGGACTCATGGTTAATATGGTCTGCCCCCCTCTACTCTGACTATAGGACTCATGGTTAATATGGTCTGCTCCCCCCTCTACTCTGACTATAGGACTCATGGTTAATATGGTCAGCCCCCCTCTACTCTGACTATAGGACTCATGGTTAATATGGTCAGCCCCCCTCTACTCTGACTATAGGACTCATGGTTAATATGGTCTGCCCCCCCTCTACTCTGACTATAGGACTCATGGTTAATATGATCTGCCCACCCCCCTACTACTCTGACTATAGGACTCATGGTCAATATGGTCTGCCCCCCTACTACTCTGACTATAGGACTCATGGTTAATATGGTCTGCCCCCCCCTCTACTCTGACTATAGGACTCATGGTTAATATGGTCAGCCCCCCCTCTACTCTGACTATAGGACTCATGGTTAATATGGTCTGCTCCCCCTCTACTCTGACTATAGGACTCATGGTTAATATGGTCTGCTCCCCCCTACTCTGACTATAGGACTCATGGTTAATATGGTCTGCCCCCCTCTACTCTGACTATAGGACTCATGGTTAATATGGTCTGCCCCCCTCTACTCTGACTATAGGACTCATGGTTAATATGGTCTGCTCCCCCCTCTACTCTGACTATAGGACTCATGGTTAATATGGTCTGCCCCCCTCTACTCTGACTATAGGACTCATGGTTAATATGGTCTGCTCCCCCCTCTACTCTGACTATAGGACTCATGGTTAATATGGTCTGCTCCCCCCCTCTACTCTGACTATAGGACTCATGGTTAATATGGTCTGCCCCCCTCTACTCTGACTATAGGACTCATGGTTAATATGGTCTGCTCCCCCCCTCTACTCTGACTATAGGACTCATGGTTAATATGGTCTGCTCCCCCCTCTACTCTGACTATAGGACTCATGGTTAATATGGTCTGCTCCCCCTCTACTCTGACTATAGGACTCATGGTTAATATGGTCTGCCCCCCTCTACTCTGACTATAGGACTCATGGTTAATATGGTCTGCTCCCCCTCTACTCTGACTATAGGACTCATGGTTAATATGGTCTGCCCCCCCCTCTACTCTGACTATAGGACTCATGGTTAATATGATCTGCCCCCCTCTACTCTGACTATAGGACTCATAGTTAATATGGTCTGCTCCCCCCTCTACTCTGACTATAGGACTCATGGTTAATATGGTCTGCCCCCCTCTACTCTGACTATAGGACTCATGGTTAATATGGTCTGCTCCCCCTCTACTCTGACTATAGGACTCATGGTTAATATGGTCTGCCCCCCCTCTACTCTGACTATAGGACTCATGGTTAATATGGTCTGCCCCCCTCTACTCTGACTATAGGACTCATGGTTAATATGGTCTGCCCCCCCTCTACTCTGACTATAGGACTCATGGTTAATATGGTCTGCCCCCCTCTACTCTGACTATAGGACTCATGGTTAATATGGTCTGCCCCCTCTACTCTGACTATAGGACTCATGGTTAATATGGTCTGCCCCCCCTCTACTCTGACTATAGGACTCATGGTTAACATGGTCTGCCCCCCCTCTACTCTGACTATAGGACTCATAGTTAATATGGTCTGCTCCCCCCTCTACTCTGACTATAGGACTCATGGTTAATATGGTCTGCCCCCCTCTACTCTGACTATAGGACTCATGGTTAATATGGTCTGCTCCCCCCCCTCTACTCTGACTATAGGACTCATGGTTAATATGGTCTGCCCCCCCTCTACTCTGACTATAGGACTCATGGTTAATATGGTCTGCCCCCCTCTACTCTGACTATAGGACTCATGGTTAATATGGTCTGCCCCCTCTACTCTGACTATAGGACTCATGGTTAATATGATCTGCCCCCCTCTACTCTGACTATAGGACTCATAGTTAATATGGTCTGCTCCCCCCTCTACTCTGACTATAGGACTCATGGTTAATATGGTCTGCCCCCCCTCTACTCTGACTATAGGACTCATGGTTAATATGGTCTGCTCCCCCCTCTACTCTGACTATAGGACTCATGGTTAATATGGTCTGCCCCCCTCTACTCTGACTATAGGACTCATGGTTAATATGGTCTGCCCCCCCTCTACTCTGACTATAGGACTCATGGTTAATATGGTCTGCCCCCCTCTACTCTGACTATAGGACTCATGGTTAATATGGTCTGCCCCCCCCTCTACTCTGACTATAGGACTCATGGTTAATATGGTCTGCCCCCCTCTACTCTGACTATAGGACTCATGGTTAATATGATCTGCCCCCCTCTACTCTGACTATAGGACTCATGGTTAATATGGTCTGCCCCCCTCTACTCTGACTATAGGACTCATGGTTAATATGATCTGCCCACCCCCCCTCTACTCTGACTATAGGACTCATGGTTAATATGATCTGCCCCCCCTCTACTCTGACTATAGGACTCATGGTTAATATGGTCTGCCCCCCCCTCTACTCTGACTATAGGACTCATGGTTATTATGATCTGCCTATAGGACCCCTTGTCTGGGTCTGTTATATACTCTAACTCAACTAACATCTACAACGAACAACTTCAATAAACAGCTGCAACAATCCAACACTCTGTCAAAAGCACGAAAGCTGTGGTCATTTACAGTAGCCATTACAGCCATGTGATTGTTTGAGGACGGCGCCCCACATCAAAATATTTTTACACCGGCACAGGTTTCATACAATCACAAATAACGATTAAATATTCACTTACTTTTTGAAAATCTTCCTCTGATTTGTCATCCAAAGGGTCCAATCTATAACATGTAGTGTCGTTTTGTTAGATAAAATCCTTCTTTATATCCCAAAAAGTCAGTTTAGTTGGTGCCATTTGAGTAATCGACTCGTTGAACTTGCTGAGAAAGGAATCTGAAAATCTACCCTTAAACTTTGTTTCAACAAGTCTAAATAAGTTTCTATTTACCTAAAATGTAATCAAACTATAATATTTCAGAAAGAAGTACGCTCAATAGGAAACCGATTTTAGCAGGTGGGTAATGTCTTCATGGCGCACCAAACACGAATTTCCAAGACTGTGTCCTTCTACTAAAACTGTTATTTCCTATTCGTTTTTTGAAGTTACAAGTATGAAACCTTGAAGATAGACTGCTGACACCTTGTGGAAGCCATAGGAACTGCATACAGGAGCTAACTTTCAATATGACCTTTCTGTTGCATTTCTAAGAGGATGGTCTCTAAACAAAAAACAAAATTCCGTTTGGTTTTTCTTTGGATTTTCTCCTACCATATCTATTGTGTTATATTCTCCTACATTATAGTCCACAACAGGACTTCTGTTACTGTGCAGAAGCCTTCACATGAGATACATTGGTCTTTATGAATTGCCATTTGGGGACACGCTGGAGACACAATACACATGTATACACAAGAGACACAACATACATTTATACAGAAGAGACACAGTAGACATTTATATACAAGAGACACAGTAGACATTTAAACACAAGAGACACAGTAGACATTGACACATAAGAGACACAGTAGACATTTAAACACAAGAGACACAGTAGACATTTATATACAAGAGACACAGTAGACATTTAAACACAAGAGACACAGTAGACATTTAAACACAAGAGACACAGTAGACATTGACACATAAGAGACACAGTACACATTTAAACACAAGGATAAACGGTGAGAGAAATGAGGGTACACGGCGGTTTCAGACAGTGTTTTAGATAAGATGATAGATTATACTTCCATTATAAAGAGACTAACTAGTCTAGGAGGAATATAACCAATCATTAAAACGTAATGGTCTGCCCTACTCAATAGAGCAGAGGGACATAGCTCTTGTGACGAGGACACACACACACAAACACACACAGGTGTGTGTCTGTGAGTTTGTGTCTGTGCGTTTGTGTGTGTGTATGTGTGTGTGTGCGTGTGATTCTGTTTTAGCTGTTTTTTAATTAAGGGGAAGGTTACCATGGGGAGCCCAATTGAGGTATATGTATAGAGGAGAGAAGAGGAGAGGAGAGTGGGGAGATAGAGAGAGAGAGACAGAGGGAGAGGGAGAGAGAGGGGGAGAGACAGAGAGAGAGAGAGGGAGAGAGAGAGAGAGAGAGAGAGAGAGAGAGAGAGAGAGAGAGAGAGGGAGAGAGAGAGAGAGGAGAGAGAGGGAGAGAGGGAGAGAGGGAGAGAGAGAGAGAGAGAGGGAGAGAGAGATAGAGAGATAGAGACCGATCCCTGATTGGTTTCAAGTAGAATACTTTTGGTTCTACATGGAACACAGAGGACGTCTACCTGGAACCAAAAAGAGTTCTACATGGAACCAAATATAGTTCAACATGGAACCAAAAATAGTTCTACCTGGAATCAAAAAGGTTTGAGTTACTTTGAAGAAAAACTTGGTTCATTTGGTTTCTTCTTGTTAACTCTCAATCAGCTCTCTGTTTAGTCCTCAATAAAGATAACATTATTGACTGTGTCCCAAATGGCACCCTATAGGGCACTATGTAGGGATTAGAGTGCCATTTGGGATGCCTTTGAATCCTGACTTTATTTAATGTGGTGTTCCCTTCACGGAGGGTTAGCCAAATTAGGTATTGTTTTAAAAGCTGTTCCCTTCACGGAGGGTTAGCCAAATTAGGTATTGTTTTAAATGCTGTTCCCTCCTCGAAGGGTTAGCCAAATTAGGTATTGTTTTAAATGCTGTTCCCTCAATGAAGGGTTAGCCAAATTAGGTATTGTTTTAAATGCTGTTCCCTCAATGAAGGGTTAGCCAAATTTGGTATTGTTTTAAATGCTGTTCCCTCAACGAAGGGTTAGCCAAATTAGGTATTGTTTTAAATGCTGTTCCCTTCACTGAGGTTTAGCCAAATTAGCTCTCGTTTTAAGGATAACGATGCGTTTTCCTCTCTCTCTTCCCTCTTAGTCTGATCTAAGAGGGAATTCCATGTAGGCCTAGTATACCCACTATTAAATTACAGAAGAGGCAACATTCCACCGCAAGGGCACAGTGAAATATCCTTGTATAGAGGAGGTGACTTGGTGAAACAACGTCGGCATGATGAGTAACCTTGTCTCAGACATGAAGATTTGTGTTAGCTTCCCAGTCAGTCATATTTGATTCAAGTCTATGAAATAGTTCATATTAATGTTATCCAGCACTGTAATCCGGCTTGAAGAACCAACCCACAGCCTTTGGAACAAATAATAAGTATTTACATTCAGGTCTGTTGCATGGTGTTTTCCATCTCAGATCAAAGTGCAACCCGAACGAACGCCACTCTTATAGGAGATCGTTTGTGTTCAATGACTTGTCTGGCTACGAATAAAGGTGAAATAAATATGATTGTCTGTTTTCCCTCCTCAGATGTAAGTGTAACCTGCACTCCAACAGCTGTGTGTTTGACAAGGACAAGGGGAAGCTGGGGTGTGAGTGTGAACACAACACAACAGGACCAGACTGCGGCCGCTGTAAGAGACACTACCACGGACGACCCTGGAGCGTCGGGTCCTACCTGCCCATCCCCAGAGGAACTGCTAACATCTGTGAGTAGACTACGTCTATCTAAAACCAATTGTGGAAAAAGTTTCACTCGTTCAATAGAATCTAATCAAGAATAAAATAATGATATATGAGGCATGTGGGCTTTTCGTCAATCTTGGCGGCGATTTCTGTCTGATCTGTCAGTTCCCAGGTCTCTGGCCAGGGGGCTCATTTCCTTAATATATCTAATGCAGGCTAACCCCAGGCTAACACCAGGAAAGCTAACTCTAGGGAAGATAGAAGAGGAATAAGGTGCTATATCCAGCACTGAGGGAGAAGATGCTATTATCAGCCCAACACTGAAGGATAAGGTGTTATAGTCAGCCCAGCACTGAGGGAGAAGGTGCTATAATCGGCCCAACGCTGAGGGATAAGGTGCTATAATCAGCCCAGCACTGAGGGAGAAGGTGCTATAATCGGCCCAACGCTGAGGGATAAGGTGCTATAATCAGCCCAACACTGAGGGATAAGGTGCTATAATCAGCCCAACACTGAGGGATAAGGTGCTATAATCAGCCCAACACAGGGATAAGGTGCTATTATCAGCCCAACACTGAGGGATAAGGTGTTATATCCAACACCATGGAGTATAATCAGCTCAAAACTGATTATAGCTGAGGGATAAGAGCTGATTATAGCACCTTATCCCTCAGTGTAAAAAAATAACCTGCCCATGAACTGCGGTTTAAAATTAGTCAGCTGGCTAAAACTTTTACTGAAACTGATTAACTGATTAATGTGCACTGTCCCTGTAAAAATAAAAATAAACTCAACACTGATGAGTAAGGTGCTACAATCAGCCGAGGGATGAAGTGTTATAGCCAGACCAACACTGAGGGATGAAGTATTATAGCCAGACCAACACTGAGGGATGAAGTATTATAGCCAGACCAACACTGAGGGATGAAGTATTATAGCCAGACCAACACTGAGGGATGAATTATTATAGCCAGACCAACACTGAGGGATGAATTATTATAGCCAGACCAACACTGAGGGATGAAGTGTTATAGCCAGACCAACACTGAGGGATGAATTATTATAGCCAGACCAACACTGAGGGATGAATTATTATAGCCAGACCAACACTGAGGGATGAATTATTATAGCCAGACCAACACTGAGGGATGAATTATTATAGCCAGACCAACACTGAGGGATGAATTATTATAGCCAGACCAACACTGAGGGATGAAGTAGTATTGTGGCGAAATCTGCTCGGAGCCTTCACCGTGCGCTGCCAATTTAAGAGTGCATGAGCAGTAAGGAAGGAGGAGATAAAGAGAGCTCGTTCAGCTCTTTGGGGAGGAGCTCTTGGGTGGCGCGACAGTTTGATTGTGTGTGTGCTGTGCTGCAGAAGTTTTGTTTGTTTTCAGCGTTTGTAGATTATAAAGTATTTAACTCAATCATCGGTGTGATCGCTTTAGATCGTGGTTGTTTTTGTTTGGGACCGCGCCCGTAATGGATCGCATGGATTAGTAGCAACATTGTTGCGAAGCTTTAACAAGCAAACCAACAAACCATCGGACAGTCAGACACCGGCAGGCCTGAAGACCACAGCTAAGATTTATCTTTTTCTCTCTCTTTCTCTTCCCTCTCAGTGCTTTACCCTGCAACAGACTCTCTATTTTTCAAATGCACTTCCCATTGAAGTTCATTAGAGCTGAACTATTATTTCCCTGCCAGAAGTATTTGGATGGACATTTTAGTAGGTTGCTTGCAAGTTGTATATTATGTGAACTGTATTGAGGTGAGGTGTACTAATGACATGTGGCCGAGAAGACTGGACATTTTTAAGGCCTTTGTTGTGTCGATGAACACCCCCCACATTCATACCCTCTGCACTCATCCACTAGAAAATAATACAGATTATTGCAAATCCTATGTTGATGACTGGGGTCGTTCTTGTATGAAGTTGCTGTTGAATTGCTCTGCCATTATTAGTATTAGTATTATTGTATGAGGTATTCTTGTTTGGGTTACCCCTGTGCTGTGATGTGGGTTTTATATGGTGTGTATTCTCTTTTCTCTCCACTGGCTATCTGATAAACAGGCTACACTCTAGGCAGTCTCTTCTGCTGATGTGTGTGGGTCTGGTAGTGGTACTCTCTCTAATCTACTCTTTTCCTTTCGGCATGGTTAATACCTGCCTGGCGCCCGAACAAAATCTTTCTTTACCCCTCTCTAATAAATACCGCTACAGTATAGCCAGACCAACACTGAGGGATGAAGTGTTATAGCCAGACCAACACTGAGGGATGAAGTATTATAGCCAGACCAACACTGAGGGATGAAGTATTATAGCCAGACCAACACTGAGGGATGAAGTATTATAGCCAGACCAACACTGAGGGATGAAGTATTATAGCCAGACCAACACTGAAGGATGATGTATTATAGCCAGACCAACACTGAGGGATGAAGTATTATAGCCAGACCAACACGGAGGGATACGGTCAGTATAAATGTGTGTGCTTGTTATGTGTGTGTGAGCAAATTAAGAGAGAGTGTGTGTGTGTGTGTGTGTGTGTGTGTGTGTGTGTGTGTGTGTGTGTGTGTGTGTGTGTGTGTGTGTGTGTGTGTGTGTGTGTGTGTGTGTGTGTGTGTGTGTGTGTGTGTGTGTGTGTGTATCTATGCAAGTTATGTGTGTGTGTGAGCAAATGCAGTGTGTGTGTGTGTGTGTGTGTATATATGCATATTATGTGTGTGAGCAAATGAAGTGAGTGTGTGTGCATGTGGGTACCTGTGTGTGCATTCAGGGTGTGTGCACATACTCCCATGTGTGCCTTCATACCCATGTATGTGTCGTCTAAGGAGAAGTGCCTTGATTTCCCTCTACACTGCGCTCCTCCAGTTAGGAGACTCTCTGCAACGTGGGACCAGCTGTCCCTCTCTCTCAGATTGACAGGGCGTTATTAAAAACAGCCAACCCCTCGGACGCATCTGCACTGAACGGATAAAAGCCCAGACCCACTCTCCATATGCAACATATTAAAAAAAAGACATGACACACTGGTTTGGAGAAAGACAGAATGCAATGATATTGCATATGGCACCCTGGTAGTATTGCATAATACCAGAATAACATTACTCCACACAGGTGTGGAAGTTTAATCGTTTTTTTTTTATCTTCGATTTGAGTTATTTGTTATTCTGTCATAAGAGAAGACTATTTTCTCCATCCAAAATGGCACCCTATTCCTACTTTTGACCAGAGCCCTATGAGCCATTGTAGTGCACTGTGTAGGGAATAGGATGCCTGTTGGGATGTAACCTATAGCACACAACATGGGGGCGTTCCATGCGTTTTTCCCCCATGCAGCAACTAACGCAACGGCTCATATTTCCTGCTAGGATATTAACCGTACAGTCCTTGAAGACAAAAATTTGCTGAAAGTGCAGAATTTAATTCTAGTTTAATAGCACTCATCTGTCATCAAGTCATCGTCTTCAGTCACAATAGCAATACATCTCCTAGTGACAGACGGGGTATTACATTTTACATATTTCATATTCAGGACCTTACTGAACATATGCAGATATATAGCTGTACGTGACCCTCCATGTAACCATCAGGACCCAACATATGCAGATATATAGCTGTACGTGACCCTCCATGTAACCATCAGGACCCAACATATGCAGATATATAGCTGTACGTGACCCTCCATGTAACCATCAGGACCCAACATATGCAGATATATAGCTGTACGTGACCCTCCATGTAAACATCAGGACCCAACATATGCAGATATATAGCTCTACGTGACCCTCCATGTAACCTAAGATGAAAGGAGGCTCTCTGTTGCTAGGGGACTAGAGCTGTCAGGATTAAAGGGATGAACTATGGACAAGAATACACCTACACTATCATATACATTAGATATAGACATATTCTAAATGACCAAAAGTATGTGGACACCTGCTTGTCGATCATCTCATTCCAAAATCATGGGCATTAATATGGAGCCCCATTGGCTGCTATAACAGCCTCCACTCTACTGGGAATGCAATCAAATGAAATCTTATTTGTCACATGTGACTTTTCCGTGAAATGCTTATTTACAAGCCCTTAACCAACATTGCAGTTTTAAGAAAAATAAGAGTTAACTAAAATTAAAAAAAATAAAAAATTAAAAAATAATGTGACAATAAAATAACAATAATGAATCTATCTATATACAGGGGCTACCGGTATCGAGTCAATGTGCTGGGGTACAGATTAATTGAGGTAATATGTACATGTAGGTAGGGGTAAAGTGACTATACATAGATAATAAACAGACAGTTACAGCAATGCAAAAAGTCAATGCAAAAATTCCAGGTGGTGATTTGATTAGATGTTCAGGAGTCTTATGGCTTGGGGTTAGAAGCTGTTAAGAAGCCTTTTGGACCTAGACCTGGCGCTCTGGTACCGCTTGCAGCACGACTAGGGTGGTTGGAGTCTTTGGCAATTTTTAGGGCTTTCCTCTGACACTGCCTGGTGTAGAGGTCCTGGGTGGCAGGAAGATCGGCCGTACGCACTACCCTCTGAAGCGCCTTGCGGTTGGAGGCTGAGCAGTTGCCATACCAGGCGGTGATTAAACCAGTCAGGATGCTCTCGTGCAGCTGTATAACGTTTTGAGGTTCTGAGGATCTAAGCCAAGGGGGAATAGGCATTGTCATGCCAACTTCACAACTGTCTTAGTGTGTTTAGACCATAAAAGTTTGTTGGTGATGTGGACACCAAGGAATTAGAAGCTCTCAACCTGCCCCACTACAGCCCCGTCGATTGGAATGGGACATGCTTGGCCCTCCTTTTCCTGTAGTCCACAATCATCTCCTTTGTCTTGATCACATTGAGGGAGAGATTGATGTCTGGGGCACCACACTGCCAGGTCTCTGACCTCCTCTCTGATCAGGCCTACCACTGTTGTGTCATCGGCAAACTTAACGATGGTGTTGGAGTCGTGCTTGGCCACGCAGTCATAGGTGAACAGGGAGCACAAGAGGGGACTAAGCACGCACCCCTGAGGGGCACCCGTATTGAGGTTCAGCATGGCAGATGTGTTGTTGCCTCTCCTTACCACCTGGAGGGCGACCCGTCATGAAGTCCAGGATCCAGTTGCAAAGGGAGGTGTTTAGTCCCAGGGTCCTTATCTTAGTGATGAACCTTGAGGGCACTATGGTGTTGAACACTGAGTTGTAGTCAATGAATAGCATTCTCACATAGGTGTTCATTTTATAGAGGGCAGGGTGGAGTGCAATAGAGATTACATCATCTGTGGATCTGTTGGGGTGGTATGCTGATTGGAGTGGGTCTAGGGCTTCTGGGATGAAGGTGTTGATGTGAGCCATGACAAGCATTTCAAAGCACTTCATGGCTAAAGATGTGAGTGCTACAGGTCGAGAGTCATTTAGGCAGTTTACCTTGGTGTTCTTGGGCACAGGGACTATGGTGGTCTGCTTGAAACATGTACAGTACCAGTCCATATTATGGCAAAAACAGCTCAAATAAGCAAAGAGAGACGACAGTCCATCATTACTTTAAGACATGAAGGTCAGTCAATGCGGAATTTTTCAAGAACTTTGAAAGTTTCTTCAAGTGCAGTCGCAAAAACCATCAAGCGCTATCATGAAACTGGCTCTCATGAGGACCGCCACAGGAAAGGAAGAACCAGTCACCTGCAGAGGATAAGCTCATTAGAGTTACCAGCCTCCAAAATTGCAGCCAAAATAAATGCTTCACAGTGTTCAAGTAACAGACATATCTCAACATTAACTGTTTAGAGGAGACTGCGTGAATCAGGCCTTCATGGTCAAATTGCTGCCAAGAACCCAATACTAAAGGACACAAATTAGAATAAAACACTTGCTTGGGCCAAGAAACACGAGCAATGGACATTAGACCTGTTGAAATATGTCCTTTGGTCTGATGAGTTCAAATTTGAGATTTTTGGTTCCAACCGCCATGTCTATGTGAGACACAGAGTAAGGGAACGGATGATCTCCACATGTGTGGTTCCCACCGTGAAGCATGGAGGAGGAGGTGTGATGGTGTGTGGGTGTTTTGCCGGTGACACGGTCTGTGATTTATTTAGAATTCAAGGCACACTTAACCAACATGGCTACCACAGACTTCTGCAGCGATATGCCATCCCATGTGGTTTGCGCTTAGTGGGAATATAATTTATTTTCAATAGGACAATGACCCAAAACACACATCCAGGCTATGTAAGGGATATTTGACCAAGGAAAGTGATGGAGTGCTGCATCAGATGACCTGGCAACAATCACCAACCAGAACCCAATGAAGACGGTTTGGGAGGTTTTGGACTGAAGACTGAAGGAAAAGCAGCCAACAAGTGCTCAGAGTATTTTTGAACTCCCTCGAGACTGTTGGAAAAGCCTTCCTCATGAAGCTGGTTGAGAGAATACCAAGAATGTGCAAAGCTGTCATCAAGGCAAATGGTGGCTACCTTGAAGAATCTAAATATAAAATATATTTTGATTTGCTTAACACTTTTTTGGTTACTACTTGATTCCATATGTGTTATTATGTCATTTCGATGTCTTCATTATTATTCTATAATTTACAACATAGTAAAAATAAAGAAAATGTTTGATTGAGTAGATGTGTCCAAACATTTTGACTGGTACTGTAGGTGTCACAGACTGGGTCAGAAACATGTTGAAAATGTCAGTGAAGACTTGAATTGATAGAACTGATAGAATTGATAGAACTGATAGAACTGGTAGAAGTGATAGAACTGATAGAACTGGTAGAACTGATAGAACTGACACAACTGGTAGAACTGATAGAACTGACACAACTGGTAGAAGTGATAGAACTGATAGAACTGACACAACTGGTAGAAGTGATAGAACTGATAGAACTGACACAACTGGTAGAACTGGTAGAACTGATAGAACTGGTAGAACTGACACAACTGGTAGAAGTGATAGAACTGATAGAACTGGTAGAACTGATAGAACTGATTGAACTGTAGGGTTTGTGTCGCGTTCGTGAGAAGAGACGGACCAAGGCACAGCGGATATAGAGTTCCACATATTATTATAAAGTGAAACTTAGCAAAAACAATAAATCAATAAACTAACAATGAAACGTGACTACGTGGTGCACATGCACAAAACACAAAATAATATCCCATAAACACAGGTGGGAAAAATGCTACCTAAATATGATCCCCAATTAGAGATAACGATTACCAGCTGCCTCTAATTGGGAATCATACAAATCACCAACATAGAAACATAAACTAGCACACCACATAGAAATAATAAACTAGAATACCCCCAGTCACGCCCTAACCAACTGCACCATGGAGAAACAAGGGCTCTCTATGGTCAGGGCGTGACCGTTTGATACAACTTATTGAACTGACAGAACTGTAGGGTTTAATAGAACTGATAGACCTGATAGAACTGTAGGGTTTGATAGAACTGATAGACCTGATAGAACTGATAGACCTGATAGAACTGATAGACCTGATAGAACTGATAGACCTGATAGACCTGATAGAACTGTAGGGTTTGATATAACTGATAGACCTGATAGAACTGTAGGGTTTGATAGAACTGATAGACCTGAAGGAACTGTAGGGTTTGATAGAACTGATAGACCTGATAGAACTGATAGACCTGATAGAACTGATAGACCTGATAGAACTGATAGAACTGATAGAACTGATAGACCTGATAGACCTGATAGAACTGATAGAACTGATAGAACTGATAGACCTGATAGAACTGATAGACCTGATAAAACTGATAGAACTGATAGAACTGATAGACCTGATAGAACTGTAGTGTTTGATAGAACTGATAGACCTGATAGAACTGTAGTGTTTGATAGAACTGATAGACCTGATAGACCTGATAGAACTGATAGACCTGATATAACTGATATAACTGATATACCTGATAGAACTGATAGAACTGATAGAACTGATAGACCTGATAGAGAACTGATAGGGCATAGAACTGATAGACCTGATAAAACTGATAGACCTGATAGAACTGATAGAACTGATAGAACTGATAGACCTGATAGAACTGATAGACCTGATAAAACTGATAGAACTGATAGACCTGATAGACCTGATAGAACTGATAGAACTGATAGAACTGATAGACCTGATAGAACTGATAGAACTGATAGACCTGATAGAACTGATAGACCTGATAGAACTGATAGACCTGATAGAACTGATAGAACTGATAGACCTGATAAAACTGATAGAACTGATAGACCTGATAGAACTGTAGTGTTTGATAGAACTGATAGACCTGATAGACCTGATAGACCTAATAGAACTGATAGAACTGATAGACCTGATAGAACTGATAGAACTGATAGACCTGATAGAACTGTAGGGTTTGATAGAACTGATAGACCTGATAGAACTGATAGACCTGATAGAACTGATAGACCTGATAGAACTGATAGAACTGATAGAACTGATAGAACTGATAGAACTGTAGTGTTTGATAGAACTGATAGACCTGATAGACCTGATAGAACTGATAGAACTGATAGACCTGATAGACCTGATAGACCTGATAGAACTGTAGTGTTTGATAGAACTGATAGAACTGATAAAACTGATAGACCTGATAGAACTGATAGAACTGATAGACCTGATAGAACTGATAGAACTGATAGAACTGATAAAACTGATAGACCTGATAGAACTGATAGAACTGATAGAACTGATAGACCTGATAGAACTGATAGAACTGATAGACCTGATAGACCTGATAGACCTGATAGAACTGATAGACCTGATAGAACTGATAGACCTGATAAAACTGATAGAACTGATAGAACTGATAGACCTGATAGAACTGTAGTGTTTGATAGAACTGATAGACCTGATAGAACTGTAGTATTTGATAGAACTGATAGACCTGATAGACCTGATAGAACTGATAGACCTGATATAACTGATATAACTGATAGACCTGATAGAACTGATAGAACTGATAGACCTGATAGAACTGATAGAACTGATAGACCTGATAGAAATGTAGTGTTTGATAGAACTGATAGACCTGATAGACCTGATAGAACTGATAGACCTGATAGAACTGATAGAACTGATAGAACTGATAGAACTGATAGACCTGATAGACCTGATAAAACTGATAGAACTGATAGACCTGATAGACCTGATAGAACTGATAGACCTGATATAACTGATAGACCTGATAGAACTGATAGAACTGATAGACCTGATAGAACTGATAGAACTGATAGAACTGATAGACCTGATAGAACTGATAGAACTGTAGGGTTTGATAGAACTGATAGACCTGATAGAACTGATAGACCTGATAGAACTGATAGAACTGATAGAACTGATAGAACTGATAGAACTGTAGTGTTTGATAGAACTGATAGACCTTATAGACCTGATAGAACTGATAGAACTGATAGAACTGTAGTGTTTGATAGAACTGATAGACCTGATAGAACTGTAGTGTTTGATAGAACTGATAGACCTGATAGACCTGATAGAACTGATAGACCTGATATAACTGATATAACTGATATACCTGATAGAACTGATAGAACTGATAGAACTGATAGACCTGATAGAACTGATAGAACTGATAGAACTGATAGACCTGATAAAACTGATAGACCTGATAGAACTGATAGAACTGATAGAACTGATAGACCTGATAGAACTGATAGACCTGATAAAACTGATAGAACTGATAGACCTGATAGAACTGATAGAACTAGAACTGATAGATAGAACTGATAGAACTGATAGAACTGATAGAACTGATAGACCTGATAGATAGACCTGATAGAACTGATAGAACTGATAGACCTGATAAAACTGATAGAACTGATAGACCTGATAGAACTGTAGTGTTTGATAGAACTGATAGACCTGATAGAACTGTAGACCTGATAGAACTGATAGAACTGATAGACCTGATAGAACTGATAGAACTGATATACTGATAGACCTGATAGAACTGATAGAACTGATAGAACTGATAGAACTGTAGAATTGATAGACCTGATAGAACTGATAGACCTGATAGAACTGATAGACTGATATACCTGATAGAACTGATAGAACTGATAGAACTGATAGACCTGATAGAACTGATAGACCTGATAAAAACTGATAGAACTGATAGAACTGATAGACCTGATAAAACTGATAGACCTGATAGAACTGATAGACCTGATAGAACTGAGAGACCTGATAGAACTGATAGAACTGATAGAACTGATAGACCTGATAGAACTGATAGAACTGATAGACCTGATAAAACTGATAGAACTGATAGACCTGATAGACCTGATAGAACTGATAGAACTGATAGATAGAACTGATAGACCTGATAGAACTGATAGACCTGATAGAGACTGATAGAACTGATAGAACCTGATAGAACTGATAGAACTGATAGACCTGATAGAACTGTAACCTGATAGAACTGATAGACCTGATAGAACTGATAGACCTGATAGAAATAGAACTGATAGAACTGATAGACCTGATAGAACTGATGATAAAACTGATAGACCTGATAGAACTGATGACTGTTTGATAGAACTGATAGAACTGATAGACCTGATAGACCTGATAGAACTGATAGACCTGATAGAACTGATAGACCTGATAGAACTGATAGATAGACCTGATAGAACTGATAGAACTGATAGACCTGATAGAACTGTAGACCTGTTTGATAGAACTGATAGACCTGATAGACCTGATAGAACTGATAGAACTGATAGAACTGACCTAGAACTGATAGACCTGATAGACCTGATAGAACTGTACTGATAGTTTGATAGAACTGATAGACCTGATAGACCTGATAGAACTGATAGAACTGATATAACTGATAGACCTGATAGAACTGATAGAACTGATAGAACTGATAGAACTGATAGACCTGATAGAACTGATAGAACTGATAGTGTTTGATAGGTTTGATAGAACCTGATAGACCTGATAGAACTGATAGAACTGATAGAACTGATAGAACTGATAGAACTGATAGAACTGATAGAAAGTGATAGAAGAACTGATAGACTGATAGAACTGATAGAACTGATAGAACTGTAGTGATTTGATAGAACTGATAGACCTGATAGAACTGTAGTGTTTGATAGAACTGATAGACCTGATAGACCTGATAGAACTGATAGACTGATATAACTGATATAACTGATATACCTGATAGAACTGATAGAACTGATAGAACTGATAGACCTGATAGAACTGATAGAACTGATAGAACTGATAGACCTGATAAAACTGATAGACCTGATAGAACTGATAGAACTGATAGAACTGATAGACCTGATAGAACTGATAGACCTGATAAAACTGATAGAACTGATAGACCTGATAGAACTGATAGAACTGATAGAACTGATAGACCTGATAGATAACTGATAGAACTGATAGACCTGATAGAACTGATAGACCTGATAGAACTGATAGAACTGATAGACCTGATAAAACTGATAGAACTGATAGACCTGATAGAACTGTAGTGTTTGATAGAACTGATAGACTGATAGACCTGATAGACCTGATAGACCTGATAGAACTGATAGAACTGATAGACCTGATAGAACTGATAGAACTGATAGAACTGATAGAACTGATAGAACTGATAGAACTGATAGAACTGATAGACCTGATAGAACTGATAGACCTGATAGAACTGATAGAACTGATAGAACTGATAGAACTGATAGAACTGATAGAACTGACTGATAGAACTGATAGAACTGATAGACCTGATAGAACTGATAGAACTGATAGACCTGATAGAACTGATAGACCCTGATAGACCTGATGACTGATAAACTGATAGAACTGATAGAACTGATAGACCTGATAGAACTGTAGTGTTTGATAGAACTGATAGACCTGATAGAACTGATAGACCTAATTTGATAGAACTGATAGACCTGATAGACCTGATAGAACTGATAGACCTGATAGAACTGAGGGTTTGATAGAACTGATAGAACCTGATAGAACTGATAGACCTGATAGAACTGATAGAACTGATAGAACTGATAGAACTGATAGAACTGTAGTGTTTGATAGAACTGATAGACCTGATAGACCTGATAGAACTGATAGAACTGATAGAACTGATAGACCTGATAGAACTGATAGAACTGATAGAACTGATAGACCTGATACTGATAACTGATAGAACTGATAGAACTGATAGACCTGATAGAACTGATAGAACTGATAGACCTGATAGAACTGATAGAACTGATTGATAGAACTGATAGAACTGATAGACCTGATAGAACTGTAGTGTTTGATAGAACCTGATAGACCTGATAGAACCTGATAGAACTGATAGACCTGATAGAACTGTAGTGTTTGATAGAACTGATAGACCTGATAGAACTGATAGAACTGATAGACCTGATAGAACTGATAGTGTTTGATAGAACTGATAGACCTGATAGACCTGATAGAACTGATAGACCTGATAGAACTGATAGAACTGATAGACCTGATAGAACTGATAGAACTGATAGACCTGATAGAACTGATAGAACTGATAGAACTGATAGAACTGATAGAACTGATAGAACTGATAGATAAAACTGAGACTGATAGACCTGATAGAACTGATAGACCTGATAGTAGACCTGATAGAACTGATAGAACTGATAGACCTGATAGAACTGATAGACCTGATAGAACTGATAGACCTGATAGAACTGATACTGATAGAACTGATAGAACTGATAGAACTGTAGTGTTTGATAGAACTGATAGACCTGATAGACCTGATAGAACTGATAGAACTGATAGAACTGTAGTGTTTGATAGAACTGATAGACCTGATAGAACTGTAGTGTTTGATAGAACTGATAGACCTGATAGACCTGATAGAACTGATAGACCTGATATAACTGATATAACTGATATACCTGATAGAACTGATAGAACTGATAGAACTGATAGACCTGATAGAACTGATAGAACTGATAGAACTGATAGACCTGATAAAACTGATAGACCTGATAGAACTGATAGAACTGATAGAACTGATAGACCTGATAGAACTGATAGACCTGATAAAACTGATAGAACTGATAGACCTGATAGAACTGATAGAACTGATAGAACTGATAGACCTGATAGAACTGATAGAACTGATAGACCTGATAGAACTGATAGACCTGATAGAACTGATAGAACTGATAGACCTGATAAAACTGATAGAACTGATAGACCTGATAGAACTGTAGTGTTTGATAGAACTGATAGACCTGATAGACCTGATAGACCTGATAGACCTGATAGAACTGATATAACTGATAGACCTGATAGAACTGATAGAACTGATAGACCTGATAGAACTGTAGGGTTTGATAGAACTGATAGACCTGATAGAACTGATAGACCTGATAGAACTGATAGACCTGATAGAACTGATAGAACTGATAGAACTGATAGAACTGTAGTGTTTGATAGAACTGATAGAACTGATAGACCTGATAGAACTGATAGAACTGATAGACCTGATAGACCTGATAGACCTGATAGAACTGATAGACCTGATAGAACTGATAGACCTGATAAAACTGATAGAACTGATAGAACTGATAGACCTGATAGAACTGTAGTGTTTGATAGAACTGATAGACCTGATAGAACTGTAGTATTTGATAGAACTGATAGACCTGATAGACCTGATAGAACTGATAGACCTGATATAACTGATATAACTGATAGACCTGATAGAACTGATAGAACTGATAGACCTGATAGAACTGATAGAACTGATAGACCTGATAGAACTGTAGTGTTTGATAGAACTGATAGACCTGATAGACCTGATAGAACTGATAGACCTGATAGAACTGATAGAACTGATAGAACTGATAGAACTGATAGAACTGATAGACCTGATAAAACTGATAGAACTGTAGACCTGATAGAACTGATAGATAGAACTGATAGAACTGATAGACCTGATAGACCTGATAAAACTGATAGAACTGATAGACCTGATAAAACTGATAGAACTGATAGACCTGATAGAACTGTAGTGTTTGATAGAACTGATAGACCTGATAGACCTGATAGAACTGATAGACCTGATATAACTGATAGACCTGATAGAACTGATAGAACTGATAGACCTGATAGAACTGATAGAACTGATAGAACTGATAGACCTGATAGAACTGTAGTGTTTGATAGAACTGATAGACCTGATAGAACTGTAGTATTTGATAGAACTGATAGACCTGATAGACCTGATAGAACTGATAGACCTGATATAACTGATATAACTGATAGACCTGATAGAACTGATAGAACTGATAGACCTGATAGAACTGATAGAACTGATAGACCTGATAGAACTGTAGTGTTTGATAGAACTGATAGACCTGATAGACCTGATAGAACTGATAGACCTGATAGAACTGATAGAACTGATAGAACTGATAGAACTGTAGTGTTTGATAGAACTGATAGACCTGATAGACCTGATAGAACTGATAGAACTGATAGAACTGTAGTGTTTGATAGAACTGATAGACCTGATAGAACTGTAGTGTTTGATAGAACTGATAGACCTGATAGACCTGATAGAACTGATAGACCTGATATATAACTGATAGACCTGATAGAACTGATAGAACTGATAGAACTGATAGACCTGATAGAACTGATAGAACTGATAGAACTGATAGACCTGATAAAACTGATAGACCTGATAGAACTGATAGAACTGATAGAACTGATAGACCTGATAGAACTGATAGACCTGATAAAACTGATAGAACTGATAGACCTGATAGAACTGATAGAACTGATAGACCTGATAGAACTGATAGAACTGATAGACCTGATAGAACTGATAGACCTGATAGAACTGATAGAACTGATAGACCTGATAAAACTGATAGAACTGATAGACCTGATAGAACTGTAGTGTTTGATAGAACTGATAGACCTGATAGACCTGATAGACCTGATAGAACTGATATAACTGATAGACCTGATAGAACTGATAGAACTGATAGACCTGATAGAACTGTAGGGTTTGATAGAACTGATAGACCTGATAGAACTGATAGACCTGATAGAACTGATAGACCTGATAGAACTGATAGAACTGATAGAACTGATAGAACTGTAGTGTTTGATAGAACTGATAGAACTGATAGACCTGATAGAACTGATAGAACTGATAGACCTGATAGACCTGATAGACCTGATAGAACTGATAGACCTGATAGAACTGATAGACCTGATAAAACTGATAGAACTGATAGAACTGATAGACCTGATAGAACTGTAGTGTTTGATAGAACTGATAGACCTGATAGAACTGTAGTATTTGATAGAACTGATAGACCTGATAGACCTGATAGAACTGATAGACCTGATATAACTGATATAACTGATAGACCTGATAGAACTGATAGAACTGATAGACCTGATAGAACTGATAGAACTGATAGACCTGATAGAACTGTAGTGTTTGATAGAACTGATAGACCTGATAGACCTGATAGAACTGATAGACCTGATAGAACTGATAGAACTGATAGAACTGATAGACCTGATAGAACTGATAGACCTGATAAAACTGATAGAACTGATAGACCTGATAGAACTGATAGAACTGATAGAACTGATAGAACTGATAGACCTGATAGACCTGATAAAACTGATAGAACTGATAGACCTGATAAAACTGATAGAACTGATAGACCTGATAGAACTGTAGTGTTTGATAGAACTGATAGACCTGATAGACCTGATAGAACTGATAGACCTGATATAACTGATAGACCTGATAGAACTGATAGAACTGATAGACCTGATAGAACTGATAGAACTGATAGAACTGATAGACCTGATAGAACTGTAGTGTTTGATAGAACTGATAGACCTGATAGAACTGTAGTATTTGATAGAACTGATAGACCTGATAGACCTGATAGAACTGATAGACCTGATATAACTGATATAACTGATAGACCTGATATAACTGATATAACTGATAGACCTGATAGAACTGATAGAACTGATAGACCTGATAGAACTGATAGAACTGATAGACCTGATAGAACTGTAGTGTTTGATAGAACTGATAGACCTGATAGACCTGATAGAACTGATAGACCTGATAGAACTGATAGAACTGATAGAACTGATAGACCTGATAGAACTGATAGACCTGATAAAACTGATAGAACTGATAGACCTGATAGAACTGATAGAACTGATAGAACTGATAGAACTGATAGACCTGATAGACCTGATAAAACTGATAGAACTGATAGACCTGATAAAACTGATAGAACTGATAGACCTGATAGAACTGTAGTGTTTGATAGAACTGATAGACCTGATAGACCTGATAGAACTGATAGACCTGATAGAACTGATAGACCTGATAGAACTGATAGAACTGATAGAACTGATAGAACTGATAGAACTGTAGTGTTTGATAGAACTGATAGACCTGATAGACCTGATAGAACTGATAGAACTGATAGACCTGATAGACCTGATAGACCTGATAGAACTGTAGTGTTTGATAGAACTGATAGAACTGATAAAACTGATAGACCTGATAGAACTGATAGAACTGATAGAACTGGTAGACCTGATAGAACTGTAGGTTTTGACAGAACTTTTAGATCTGTAGGGTTTGATAGAACTGTAGGGTTTGATAAAACTGATAGAACTATTGTAACAGGGTGAGTGACTGGTTGTCGGGAAGTCAGGCGCAGGAGAGCAGGGATGGGTGATAACAGGAGAACTGTAATATACAGATAGGATAGGGGTGTTAGTAAGGATAGGGGTGTTAGTAAGGATAGGGGTGTTAGTAAGGATAGGGGTGTTAGTAAGGATAGGGGGTTAGTAAGGATAGGGGTGTTAGTAAGGATAGGGGTGTTAGTAAGGATAGGGGTGTTAGTAGGGATAGGGGTGTTAGTAAGGATAGGGGTGTTAGTAAGGATATGGGTGTTAGTAAGGATATGGGTGTTAGTAAGGATATGGGTGTTAGTAAGGATAGGGGTGTTAGTAAGGATAGGGGTGTTAGTAAGGATAGGGGTGTTAGTAAGGATAGGGGTGTTAGTAAGGATATGGGTGTTACTAAGGATATGGGTGTTAGTAAGGATAGGGGTGTTAGTAAGGATATGAGGGTTAGTAAGGATATGGGTGCTAATAGGGGTGTTAGTAAGGATAGGGGGGTTGGTAAGGATAGGGGTGTTAGTAAGGATATGGGTGTTAGTAAGGATAGGGGTGTTAGTAAGGATAGGGGTGTTAGTAAGGATATGGGGGTTAGTAAGGATATAGGTGCTAATAAGGATAGGGGTGTTAGTAGGGGTGTTAAAAGGATACTGGGGTAGTAAGGATAGGGGTGTTAGTAGGGGTGTTAGTAAGGATAAAGTGTTAATGGATGGGTGTTAGTAGGGGGTATTAGTAGGGGTGTTAATAGATAGGGGTGTTAGTAGGGTATTAGTAGGGGTGTTAGTAAGGATAGGGGTGCAAAAGGTATTAGTAAAGTGTAAAGTAAGGAACGGGTAGTAGGATAGGGGTGTTAGTAAGGATGGGTGTTAGTTGGGTATTAGTGGGGGAGAGTATAAGGATAGGGTGTTAGTAGGGATAGAGTGTTAGTAGGGATAAGGTAGTTAGTAAGGATGGGGGTTTAGTAAGGATATTAGTAGGGATGTTAGTAAAGTGTTATAAGGATAAAGTGTTAATAGAAAGAGTGTTAATAAGGAGGGGGTGTTAGTGTGGATAGGGGGTGTTAATAGAATAGGGAGTTAGTAAGATAGGGGTGTTAGTAGGGATATTAGTAGGGATGTTAGTAAAAATAGGGGTGTTAGTAAGGATAGGGTTAGTAAGAATGGGGGTGTTAGTAAGGATAGGGGTGTTAGTAGGGATAGGGGTTAGTAGAGATAGGGGTTAGTAAGAATAGGGGGTGTTAGTAAGGATATTAGTAGGGATGTTAGTGGGGATATGGGTGTTAGTGTGGATAGGGGTGTTAATAAGGATAGGGGTGTTAGTAGGGATAGGGGTGTTAGTAGGGTATTAGTAGGGGTGTTAGTAAGGATAGAGGTGTTAGTAGGAGTATTAGTAAAGTGTTAAAGGATAAAGTGTTAAGTAGGGATAAAGTGTTAGTAGGGATATAGGTGTTATAAGGATAGGGGTGTTAATAGAGGATAAGAGGTGTTCGTAGGATAGGGGATGAAATAAGGATAGGGGTGTTAAGTAGAGGATAAAGTGTTAGTAAGGTTAGGGGATGAGTAAGGATAGGGGTGTTAGTAAGGATAGGGGTTAGTAGGTGTGTTAGTAAGGGTAGGGTAAAGTGTTAATAAGGATAGGGGTGTTAGTAAGGATAGGGTGTTAGTAAGGATATGGGTATTAGTAGAGATAGGGGGGGAGGAGTAAGGATAGGGGGTGTTAGTAAGGATAGGGTGTTAGTAAGGATAGGGTGTTAGTAGGGATAAGGGTGTTAGTAAGGATAGGGTGTTAGTAGGTATTTAGTAGGGATAAGTGTTAGTAAGGATAGGGGTGTTAGTAGGGATAGGGGTGTTAGTAGGGATAAGTGTTAGTAGGGATAAAGTATTAGTAGGGATAGGGGTGTTAAATAGAATAAAGTGTTAGTAGAATAAAGTGTTAGTAGGGATAGGGGTGTTAGTAGGGATAAAGTGTTAGTAGAATAAAAGTTAGTAAGGATAGGGGTTAGCAGGTGTGTTAGTAAGGTAGGAGCTGTTATAGGATAGGGGTTTAGTAAGGATAGGGGGGTTATTAGGTGTATTAAGTAAGGGTAAGTGTTAATAAGGATAGTGTTAGTAAGGATAGGGGGGTTAGTAGGTGTGTTAGTAAGGGTAGGGCTGTTAGTGAGATAGGGGTGTTAATGGGATAAGTGTTAGTAGATAGGGGTTAGTAGGTGTGTTAGTAAGGGTAGGGCTGTTAGTAAGGATAGGGGTGTTAGTAGGATAGGGGGTTAGTAGGATAGGGAGGTTAGTAGGTGTGTTAGTAAGGGTAGGGTGTTAGTAAGGATAGGGGTGTTAGTAAGGATAGGGTGTTAGTAAGGATATAGGTGTTACTAAGGATATAGGTGTTAGTATGAGGATAGGGGGTGTTATAGGATATGAGGTTAGTAGGATATAGGTGCTAATAAGGTGTTAGTAAGGATAGGGGTTAGTAAGGATAGTGTTAGTAAGGATATGGGTGTTATAAAGGATAGGGTGTTAATGGATAGGGGGTGTTAGTAAGGATATAGGGTTAGTAAGAGATATGGGTGCTAATAGGGGTGTTAGTAAGGATAAGGGTGTTAAGGATAGGGTTGTTAGTAGGGATAAAGGGAGTTAGTAAGATTGAGGTAAGGATAGGGTGTTAGTAGGGTGTTAGTAGAGATAAGGGGTGTTAGGGTATTGTAGAGGTGTTAGTAAGGATAGGGGTGTTAGTAGGGGTATTAGTAGGGGTGTTAGTAAGGATAGGGGTGTTAGTAGGGGTATTTTTATTTTATTTTTTTATTTCACCTTTATTTAACCAGGTAGGCTAGTTGAGAACAAGTTCTCATTTGCAACTGCGACCTGGCCAAGATAAAGCATAGCAGTGTGAACAGACAACACAGAGTTACACATGGAGTAAGCAATTAACAAGTCAATAACACAGTAGAAAAAAAATGGGCAGTCTATATACAATGTGTGCAAAAGGCATGAGGTAGGCGAATAATACAATTTTGCAGATTAACACTGGGGTGATAAATGATCAGATGGTCATGTACAGGTAGAGATATTGGTGTGCAAAAGAGCAGAAAGGTAAATAAATAAATAAAATAAAAAAACAGTATAAAAACAGTATGGGGATGAGGTAGGTGAAAATGGGTGGGCTATTTACCAATAGACTATGTACAGCTGCAGCGATCGGTTAGCTGCTCGGATAGCTGATGTTTGAAGTTGGTGAGGGGAGATAAAGTCTCCAACTTCAGCGATTTTTGCAGTTCATTCCAGTCACAGGCAGCAGAAGTACTGGAACGAGAGGCGGCCAAATGAGGTGTTGGCTTTAGGGATGATCAGTGAGATACACCTGCTGGAGCGTGTGCTACGGATGGGTGTTGCCATCGTGACCAGTGAACTGAGATAAGGCGGAGCTTTACCTAGCATGGACTTGTAGATGACCTGGAGCCAGTGGGTCTGGCGACGAATATGCTAGCGAGGGCCAGCCGACTAGAGCATACTAGTATTAGTAGGGGTGTTAATGAGATACGGGAGTAGCTAAGGATAAAGTGTTAGTAGAGATAAGGTGTTAGTAGGGTATTAGTAGGGGAGGTAGTGGATGGGGTGTTAGTAGGGATAGGGTGTTAGTAGGGATAAGGTGGTTAGTAAGGATAGAGGTTTTAATAAGAGATATTAAGTAGGGATGTTAGTAGGTGTTAATAGGATAGGGTGTTAGTAGAATGGGGGTGTTAGTAAGGATAAAGTGTTAGTGTGGATAAAGTGTTAATAGAGATAGGGGGTTAGTAAGGATATTAGTAGGGGTGTTAGTAGGGATAGGGGTTAGTAAGGATAGGGGTTTTAGTAAGGATATTAGTAGGGATGTTAGTAGGGGTGTTAGTAAGGATAGGGGTGTTAGTAAGGATATAGGTGTTAGTAAGGATAGGGGGAGTTAGTAAGGGATAGGGGTGTTAGTAGGGATATTAGTAGGGATGTTAGTAAGGATAGGGTGTTAGTAAGGATAGGGGTTAGTAAGAATGGGGTGTTAGTAGGATAGGGGTGTTAGTAGGGATAGGGGGGTTAATAAGGATAGGAGGGTTAGTAAGAATAGGGGTGTTAGTAAGGATATTAGTAGGGGTGTTAGTGGGGATATGGGTGTTAGTGTGGATAGGGGTGTTATAAGGATAGGGGTATTAGTGAGATAGGGGTGTTAGTAGGGTATTAGTAAAGTGTTAGAGATATAGGTATTAGTAAGGTATTAGTAGAGTGTTAGTAGGGATAGGGGTGTTAGTAGGGATAAAGTGTTAAGTAGGGATATAGGTGTTAATAAGGATAGGGGTGTTGTAAGGAATAGAGATAGTAGGATAAAGTGTGTTAGTAGGATAAAGTATTAGTAAGGTTAGAGATAAAGTAAAGGATAAAGTGATAATAGGATAGAGGGAAAAGTAAGGATAGGGGTGTTAGTAGAATAAAGGGGTTAGTAGGTGTGTTAGTAAAGGTAGGGGTGTTAGTAAGGATAGGGGTGTTAGTAAGGATAGGGGGTGTTAGTAAGAATATAGGTATTAGTAGGATAGAGATGAGTAGGATAGGGTGTTAGTAGGATAGGGGTGTTATAGGATAGGGGTGTTAGTAGGGATAAAGTGTTAATAAGAATAAGTGTTAGTAAGGATAGGGGGGTGTTAGTAGGGATAAAGGGGTATTAGTAAGAGATAAAGGATGAAAGTAAGGATAGAGATAAGTAGAGATAGAGGATAATAGAGATAAAGAGATAGTAGAGATAGGGGTTTAGTAAGGATAAAGGGTTAATGAGGATAGAGTTAGTAGAGGTATGTTAGTAGGGATAAAGTGTTAATAGGATAAAGTGTTAGTGGGGATAGGGGTGTTAGTAGGGATAAAGTATTAAGTAGGGATAAAGTGTTAGTAGGGATAGGGGTGTTAATAAGGATAAAGTGTTAAGTAAGGATAAAGTGTTAATAGGAATAAAGTGTTAATGAGATAAAGTGTTAATAGGATATAGGTGTTACTAGGATAGGGGTGTTAGTAAAGAGATATGAGGGGGTTAGTAAGGATATGGTGCTAATAGGGGTGTTAGTAGGATAAGGGGTTAGTAAGGATAGGGGTGTTAGTAAGGATATAGGTGTTAGTAAGGATATAGGTGTTAGTAAGGATAGGGTGTTAGTAAGAATAAAGTGTTAAGTGAGGATATAGGGAGTTAGTAATGAGATATGGGTGCTATAAGGATAAAGTGTTAGTAGGGGTGTTAGTAAGGATAGGGTTGTTAGTAGGATAGGGGTGTTAATAAGAGATACAGGAGGTAGTAAGGATAGGGGTGTTAGTAGGGTGTTAGTAAGGATAGGGGGGTGTTAGTAAGGATACGGTGTTAGTAGGGGTATTAGTAGGGGTGTTAATAAGGATAGGGGTGTTAGTAGGGGTATTAGTAGGGGTGTTAAAGGATCGAGGTAATGAGATAAAGGGTGTTAGTAAGGATAGGGGTGTTAGTTGGGTATTAGTGGGGGAGGTAGTAAGGATAGGGTGTTAGTAGGGATAGGGTGTTAGTAGGGATAGGGTGGTTAAGGATAGGGGTTTTAGTAAGGATATTAGTAGGGATGTTAGTAGGGGTGTTAGTAAGAGATAAAGTGTTAATGAGAATAGGGGTGTTAGTAGGATGGGGGTGTTAGTGTGGATAGGGGTGTTAGTAAGGATAAAGGGGTTAGTAAGGATATTAGTAAAGTGTTTGTAGGGATAGGGGTTAGTATAGGATAGGGGTTTTAGTAAGGATATTAGTAAGGATGTTAGTAGGGGTGTTAAGTAAGGATAAAGTGTTAGTAAGAATAGGGGTGTTAGTAGGATAGGAGTTAATAGAGATAAAGTGTTAGTAGGGATATTAGTAGGGATGTTAGTAAGAACAAAGGGTTAATAGAATGGGGGTTTAATAAGAAATAGAGGGGTATTAGTAGAGATAGGGGTGTTAGTAGGGATAGGGGGTTAGTAAGGATAGGGTTAGTAGAAATAGGGTGTTAGTAAGGATATTAGTAGGGTGTTAGTGGGGATATAGGTGTTAGTGTGAATAGGGGTGTTAGTAAGGATAAAGTGTTAGTAGGAATAAAGTGTTAGTAGGTTATTAGTAAAGTGTTAGTAGGATAAAGGTATTAGTGGGGTATTAGTAAAGTGTTAGTAAGGATAAAGTGTTAGTAAGGATAGGGGGTGTTAGTAGGGATATAGGTGTTAGTAAGGATAGAAGGGGTGTTAGTAAGGATAGGGTGTTAGTAAGATAGAGGATGAAGTAAGGATAAAGGGTGTTAGTAAGAGATGGGGGGTATTAGTAAGAGTTAGAGATAGTAGGATAAGTGTTAGCCAAGGATAGGGGATAGTAAAGAATAAAGTGTTAATAGAGATAGGGGTTGTAAATTAGGTGTGTTAATAAGGGTAGGGGGTGTTAATAGGAATAAAGTGTTAATAAGGATAAGGTGTTAATAGGATATAGGTGTTAGTAGAATAGGAGATAAAATAGGATAAAGGTGTTAATAGAATAGGGGTATTAGTAAGAGATAAGGTGTTAATAGAATAGGGGTGTTAGTAAATTGTGTTAGTAGGATAAAGTGTTAATAAGGATAAGGGTATTAAGTGGGGATAAAGTGTTAGTAGGGATAAGAGGTGTTAGTAGGGATAAGAGGTGTTGGTAGGGACAAAGTGTTAATGAGATAGGGGTGTTAATAGGATAAAGTGTTAGTAGGATATAGGTATTAGTAGGGATAAAGTGTTAGCCAGAGATAGGGGTTAGTAAGGATAAGGGGTTAGTAGGTGTGTTAGTAGGGTAGGGGTGTTAGTAGGATAGGGGTGTTAGTAAGGATAGGTAGGTGTGTTAGTAAGGGTAGGGCTGTTAGTAAGGATAGGGGTTAGTAAGGATGGGGTTAGTAGGTGTGTTAGTAAGAGGTAGGGGTGTTAGTAAGGATGAAGGGGTGTTTAAATAGGGGGTTAGTAGGTGTGTTATAGTAAGGGTAGGGCTGTTAGTAAGTAGGGGGTGATAGGGTGTTAGTAGGTGTGTTAGTAAGGTAGGGCTGTTAGTAGAGATAGGGTGTTAGTAAGGATGGGGGGTTAGTAGAGATAGGGGTTAGTAGTGTGTTAGTAAGGGTAAAGGGGTGTTAGTAAGGATAAAAGTGTTAATAGAGATGGGGGTGTTAATGAGATATGGGTGTTACTAAGGATATAGGTGTTAGTAAGAGATAGGGGTGTTAATAAGAGATAGAGGGTTAGTAAGGATATAGGTGCTAATAAAGTGTTAAAGTAAGGATAGGGGGTTAATGGATAGGGGTGTTAGTAAGGATATGGGTGTTAGTAAGGAGATAAAAGGGTGTTAGTAAGGATAGGGGTGTTAATAAGATATGGGGGGTTAGTAAGGATAAAGGTGCTAATAGGGGTGTTAGTAGGATAATGGGGGTATTAGTAGGATAGGAGTTGTTAAGTAGAATAAAGTGTATAGAGTAAGGTAGTAAGGATAAGGGGTGTTAGTAAAGTGTTAATAGATAGGGGTATTAGTAGGGGTATTATAGGTGAAATAGTTAGATAGGGTGTTAGTAGGGGTATTAGTAGATAAAGAGTGTTAATAGAATAAGGGGGTATTAGTAGGAGTATAGTAGGTGTTAATAGATAAAGAGGATAATAGGAATAAAGTGTTAATAGATAGAGGGATGTAGAATAGGGTATTAGTAGAGATAAAGAGGTAGTAAGGATAGGGGTGTTAGTAGGGATGGGGGTGTTAGTAGAATAGGTGGTTATAAGGATAAGGGGTTTAGTAAGAATATTAGTAGGGATGTTAGTAGGAGATGTTAATGGATAAGTGTTAGTAGGAATGGGGGGTGTTAGTAGGGACCAAAGTGTTAATGTGAATAGGGGTGTTAGTAAGGATAGGGGTTAGTAGAGATATTAAGTTGTTAGTAGGGATAAGGGGTTAGTAAGGATAAAGTTTTAATAGAGGACAAAGTGTTAGAAGGGATATTAGATAAAAGTATTTAGTAAGGATAGGGGTGTTAATAGGATAAAAAGTGTTAATAAGGATGGGGGGTTAGTAAGGATAAGGGGTGTTAGTAGGGATACCAAGTAGGGATATTAGTAAGGATAGGGGTGTTAGTAAGGATATAGGTTAGTAAGAATGGGGAGTGTTAATAAGAGATAGGGGTGTTAGTTGGGATAGGGGTTAGTAGGGATAGGGGTTAGTAAGAATAAGGGGTGTTAGTAAGGATATTAGTAGGGGTGTTAGTGGGGATAGGGTGTTAGTAAGGATAGGGGTGTTAATAGGGATAGGGGTGTTAGTAGGGTATTAGTAGGGGTGTTAGTAAGGATAAGGTGTTAGTAGGGTATTAGTAGGGGTGTTAATGGATAGGGGTGTTAGTAGGGATAGGGGGTTATTAGTAGGGATATGGGTGTTAATGAGATAGGGTGTTAATAAGGATAGGGATGAGTAAAGGATAGGGGTGTTAGTAAGGTGTGTTAGTAGGTTAGGGGATGAGTAATGATAGGGGTGTTAATAAGAATAGAGTGTTAGTAAGAGATAGGGGTGTTAGTAAGGATAGGGGTTAGTAGGTGTGTTAGTAAGGGTAGGGGTGTTAGTGGATAGGGGTGTTAATGAGATAGGTGTTAGTAAGGATATGGGTGTTAGTAGAGATAAGGGATGGTAAGAGATATGGGTGTTAGTAGAATAAAGGTGTTAGTAAGGATAGGGGTGTTAGTAGGATAAAGGGGGTGTTAGTAAGGATAAAGTGTTAATAAGATAAAGGGGTATTAGTAGGGATAGGGGTGTTAATAAGGATAAGGGGATATTAAGGGGGATAGGGTGTTAAATGAGATAGTGGGATAGATGTTAATGAGATAGATGGGGTGTTAGTAGAGATAGGGGTTAGTAGGGATATAGGGGGTTAGTAGGTGTGTTAGTAGAGATAAAGTGTTTAGTAGATAGGGGTGTTATGAGGGTGTGTTAGTAGGGTGTTAGTGGAGATAGAGTTAGTAAGGATAGGTGTTAGTAGTGATGGGGGTGTTAGTAGAGATAGGGTGGTTTAATGAGATAGGGGTTTAGTAAGGGATATTAGTAGGGATGTTAGTAGGGGTGTTAATGAGATAAAGTGTTAATGAGAATAAAGTGTTAAGTAAGGATAGGGAGTGTTAGTGGATAGGTGTTAGTAAGGATAGGGGGTTAGTAAGGATATTAGTAAGGGGGTGTTAGTAGGGATAGGGGTTTAATGGATAGGGTTTTAGTAAGGATATTAGATAGGGATGTTAGTAGGGGTGTTAGTAAAGGATAGGGTGTTAATAAGGATAAAGTGTTAGTAAGAGATAAGGGGTTAATAAGATAGGGTGTTAATAGAGATATAGGGATATTAATAAGGATAAAGGTATTAATGAGGATAGGGTTAGTAAGAATAGGGGTGTTAGTGAGATAGGGGTGTTAGTTGGGATAGGGGTTACTAGAATAAAAGTGTTAGTAAGAATAGGGTGTTAGTAGATATTAGTAGGGGTGTTAGTAGGATATAGGTATTAAATAGAGATAGGGGTGTTAGTAGGGATAGGGGTGTTAGCCAAAGGATATAGGGTGTTATAAGAATAGGAGTGTTAGTAGGTAATAATAAAGTGTTAATAAGAATAGGGGGTGTTAGTAGGATAGGGGTGTTAGTAGGGATAAAGTGTTAATAGAGATAAAGTGTTAGTAGGATAGGGGGATAGTAAGTTAGTAGGGGGTGTTAGTAAGGATAGGGGTGTTAGTAAGGTTAGGGGATGAGTAAGGATAGGGGTGTTAGTAAGGATAGGGGATGTTAAGGATAGGGGTGTTAGTAAGGATAGGGGTTAGTAAAAGTGTGTTAGTAAGGGTAGGGGGTGTTAGTAAGGATAAAGTGTTAGTAGGATAGGGGTGTTTAGGATATAGGTATTAGTAGGGGAGGGATAGTAAGAGATATAGGTGTTAGTAGGGATAGGGGTGTTAGTAAGGATAGGGGTGTTAGTAGAGATAGGGGTTTTAATAGGATATTAGTAGGGATAAGTTAGTAAGGGTGTTAGTAGAGATAGGGGTGTTAATAGAAATAGGGTGTTAATAAGGATAAGGGGATTAGTAAGGATAGAGATGAGTAAGAATAGGGGGGATGAGTTAATGGGAATATTAGATAAAGTGTTAATGAGATAGGGGGGTTAATAAGAGATAGGGAGTTTTAATAGGTGTGTTATTAAGATAAGGGGGATATAAAAATAGGGGTGTTAGTAGAGATAGGGGTGTTAGTAGGGATAGGGGTGTTAGTAGGGATAAAGTGTTAGTAGGGATAGGGGTGTTAGTAGGATAGGGGGTGTTAGTAAGGATTAAGGGGTGTTAGTGGGGATAAAGTGTTAATAGGATGGGGGTGTTAAGGGGGTTTATAAAAATAGAAATAGTAGGTGTGTTAGTAAGGGATAGGGGTGTTATAAGGATAGGGTGTTGTAAGAGATAAGGGAGTAGGTGAGATAAGGTAGGAGCTGTTAAAGGATAGGGGGGTTAGTAAGGATAGGGGGTTAGTAAGGTGTGTTAGTAGGATAGGGGTGTTAGTAAGAGATAAAGTGTTAGTAAGATAGGGGTTAGTAGGTGTGTTAGTAAGTGTAGGGGCTGTTAAAGGATAAGGTGTTAATAGGATAAAGTGTTAATAAGAGTGTTATAAGTGTTAATAGAATAGTAGAGCTGTTAGTAAGGATAAGGGGTATTAGTAGGGATAAAGTGTTAATAGAGATAAGGGTGTTAGTAAGGATAAGGGGTGTTAGTAAGAGATAGGGGGTGTTAGTGGGGATAGGGGTGTTAGTAGGGATAGGGGTGTTAGTAAGGTTAGGGGTTAGTAAGGATAGGGAATGTTAGTAAGTGTGTTAGGGGATAGGGGTGTTAAGGATAGGGGGTGTTAGTAAGGATAGGGGTTAGTAGGTGTGTTAGTAAGGGTAGGGCTGTTAGTAAGGATAAGGGGTTAGTAAGGATAGGGGTTAGTAGGTGTGTTATTGAGGGTAGGGAGATGTAGTAAGGATAGGGGTGTTAGTAGGGGTATTAGTAGGGGGTGTTAGTAAGGATAGGGGTGTTAGTAGGGGTATTAGGGGTGTTAGTAAGGATACGGGGGTAGTAAGGATAGGGGTGTTAGTAAGGATAGGGGTATTAGTAGAGATAAGGTATTAGTAGGAAAGTAGTAAGGATAAAGTGTTAGTAGGGATGGGGGTGTTAGTAGGCATAGGGTGGTTAAAGGATAGGGGTTTAGTAAGGATATTAGTAGGGATGTTAGTAGGGGTGTTAGTAGAGATAGAAAGGTGTTAGTAAAATGGGGGTGTTAGTTAAATAGGAGGTGTTAGTGTGGATGGGGGTGTTAGTAAGATAAAGGGTTAATAGATATTAGTAGGGGGTGTTAGTAGGGATATTGTTAGTAAGAGATAGGGGTTTTAATGGATATTAGAGGGATGTTAGTAGGGGTGTTAGTAAGGATAAAGGGGTGTTAGTAAGGATAGGGGTGTTAGTAAGGATAGGGGTTAGTAAGGATAGGGGTGTTAGTAGGGGATAGTAGGGATGTTAGTAAGGATGGGGTGTTAGTAAGGGTAGGGGTTAGTAAGAATAAGGTGTTAGTAAGAGATAGGGGTGTTAGTTGGGATAGGGGTTAGTAGGATAGGTGTTAATAAGGGTAGGGGTGTTAGTAAGGATATTAGTAAGGGGTGTTAGTAGGGGATAAGGTGTTAAGTAAGGATAAGGTGTTAGTAGGGATAGGGGTGTTAGTAGGTATAGGGGTGTTAATGAGATAGGTGTTAGTAAGGATATTAGAAATAAAGTGTTAGTAGAGATAGGGGTGTTAGTAGGATAGGGGTGTTAGTAGGGATATAGGTGTTAGTAAGATAGGTGTTAGTAAGAATAAAGGGGATAGTAAGGAATAGGGAGTGTTAGTAAGAGATAGGTGTTAGTAAGGTTAGGGGTTAGTAAGGAATAGGGGTGTTAGTAAAGGGGGGATATTAGGATAGGGGTGTTAGTAAGGATAGGGGGGTTAGTAGGTGTGTTAATAGGGGTGTTAGTAAGGATAGGGGTGTTAGTGGGATAGGGGTGTTAGTAAAGGTAATTAGATAAGGGTGTTAGTAGAGATAGGGGATTAGTAAAGGTATAGGTGTTAGTAAGGATAGGGGTGTTAGTAAGGATAGGGGTGTTAGTAGGGATAGGGGTGTTAATAGGATAGGGGTGTTAATAGAATAGGGGTGTTAGTAGAGATAAGGTGTTAAGTAAGGATAGGGGGATAAGTAAGGATAGGGGGAGTTATTAATAGGGGATAAAGTAGATGGGGGATGTTAGTAGGATAAGGGGATAGTAGATAGGGGTATTAGTTAAGGGGTTAGTAAGGATAGGGGGGTTAGTAGGTGTGTTAATAGGATAAAGTGTTAGTAGGATAAAGTGTTAGTGGGGATATAGGTGTTAGTAGGGATAGAGTGTTAGTAGAATAAAGTGTTAATAGGGATAAAGTGTTAGTAAGGATAAGGGTGTTAATAGGATAGGGGTGTTAGTGGGGATAAAGGGGTGTTAGTAAGGATAGGGGTGTTAGTAGGATAGGGGTTATAGGGATAGGGGTTAGTAAAGTGTTAGTAAGTAGGGGTGTTAGTAAGGAGATAGGGGTGTTAGTAAAGGATAAAGGTATTAGTAGGATAAGGAGTGTTAGTAGAGGAATAGGAGTGTTAAAGGATATAGGTATTGTGATAGGGGGTTAAGGTGTGTTAGTAAGGAGATAGGGTGTTAGTAAGGATAGGGGTGTTAATAGGATAGGGAGGTTAGTAGGTGTGTTAGTAAGGGTAGGGCTGTTAATGAGATAGGGTGTTAGAATAAGATAGGGGTGTTAGTAAGGATAGGGGTTAGTAGTGTGTTAGTAAGGGTAGGGCTGTTAAATAGAGATAAGGGTGTTAGTAGAGATAGGGGTGTTAGTAGGGATAGGGTGTTAGTAGGATGGGGGTGTTAAGTAAGGATAGGGGTGTTAGTGGGGATAAAGTGTTAGTAGGGATAGGTGTTAGTAAGATTAGTTAATAAGGATAGGGTTAGTAGGTGTGTTAAGTAGGGTAGGGGTGTTAGTAAGGATAGAGGTGTTAAAGGATAGAGGGTTAGTAGGTGTGTTAGTAAGATAGGGCTGTTAGTAAGATAGGGGTTTAGAATAGGGGTTAGTAGGTGTGTTAGTAAAGGTAGGGGTGTTAATAAGGATAGAGGTGTTAATGAGATATAGTAAAGTGTTAATAGGAATAGGGGTGTTAGTAGGGAATAGTAGGGGTGTTAGTAAGGATACGGGGTAGTAAGGATTAGTAAGGATAGGGGTGTTAGTAGGGTATTAGTAAAAGTGTTAGTAAGAGATAGGGGTGTTAGTAGGGATGGGGGTGTTAGTAGGCATAATTGGTTAGTAAGAGATAGGGGTTTTAGTAGGATATTAGTAGGGATGTTAGTAAAGTATTATAAGGATAAAGTGTTAGTAAGATAAAGTGTTAGTAAGGAATAAGGGGTGTTAGTGTGAATAAGGTATTAGTAGAGATAAAGGTTAAGGATATTAGATATAGGTATTAGTAGGGAAGGGGTTAGTAGAGGATAGGGGTTTTAGTAAGGATAGGTAGGGATGTTAGTAGGGGTGTTAGTAAGGGTAGGGGTGTTAGTAAGGATAAGGGGTGTTAGTAAGGATAGGGGTTAGTAGGATGTGTTAGTAGGGATATTAGTAGGGATGTTAGTAGGATAGGGTGTTAGTAAGGATAGGGGTTAGTAAGAATGGGGTGTTAGTAGGGGAGTAAGGGGTGTTAGTTATTAGGATAGTAGGGGTGTTAGTAAGGATAGGGGTTAGTAAGAATAGGGGTGTTAGTAAGATATTAGTAGGGGTGTTAGTAAGGGATAGGGTGTTAGTAAGGATAGGGGTGTTAGTAGGGATAGGGGGTTAGTAGGGGTGTTTAGTAGGGTGTTAGTAAGGATAGGGGTGTAGTAAGATAGGGGGTTAAGAGATAGGGGTGTTAGTAAGGATATTAGGGGTGTTAGTAGGGATAAAGTGTTAATGAGATAGGGTGTTAGTAAGGATAGGGGTGTTAGTAGGATAGTAGGGGAGATAAGGAGATAGGTGTTAGTAGGATATGAGGTGTTAGTATGAGGATAGGATACTAAGGATAGGGTGTTAGTGAGATAGGGGGAGTAAGGATAGGGGTGTTAGTAAGGATAGGGGGGTTAGTAGGGGTGTTATAAGGATAGGGGTGTTAGTAAGGATAGGGGTGTTAGTAGAGATAGGGGGTGTTAGTAGATATAGGGGTTAGTAGAGATAGGGGTTAGTAAGGATAGGGGTGTTAATGAGATAAAGTGTTAATGAGATATGGGTGTTAGTAGGATAAAGTGTTAGTAAGGATAGGGGTTAGTAAGGATAGGGGTGTTAGTAGGATAGGGGTGTTAGTAGGGATAGGGGTGTTAGTAAGGATAGGGGGTTAGTAAGGATAGGGGGATAGGGGTGTAGTAAGGTAATAGGGGATGTTAGTAAGGATAGGGGGGATGAGTAAGGAAGGGGGTTAGGATATTAGTAGGGATAGGGGTGTTAGTAAGGATAGGGGTGTTAGTAAGGATAGGGGGTTAGTAGGTGTGTTAGTAGGGATAGGGGTGTTAAGTAAGGATAGGGTGTTAGTGGGGATAGGGGTGTTAGTAGGGTATTAGTGGGGGGGGAGGTAGTAAGGATAGGGGTGTTAGTAGGGATGGGGGTGTTAGTAGGGATAGGGTGGTTAGTAAGGATAGGGGTTTTAGTAAGGATATTAGTAGGGATGTTAGTAGGGGTGTTAGTAAGGATAGGGGTGTTAGTAAGAATGGGGGTGTTAGTGAGATAGGGTGTTAGTGTGGATAGGGGTGTTAATAAGGATAGGGGGTTAGTAAGGATATTAGTAGGGGTGTTAGTAGGGATAGGGGTTAGTAAGGATAGGGTTTTAGTAAGGATATTAGTAGGGATGTTAGTAGGGGTGTTAGTAAGGATAGGGGTGTTAGTAAGGATAGGGGTGTTAGTAAGGATAGGGGGGGTTAGTAAGGATAGGGGTGTTAGTAGGGATATTAGTAGGGATGTTAGTAAGGATAGGGGTGTTAGTAAGGATAGGGGGGTTAGTAAGAATGGGGGTGTTAGTAAGGATAGGGGTGTTAGTTGGGATAGGGGGTTAGTAAGGATAGGGGGGTTAGTAAGAATAGGGGTGTTAGTAAGGATATTAGTAGGGGTGTTAGTGGGGATATGGGTGTTAGTAAGGATAGGGGTGTTAGTAGGGATAGGGGTGTTAGTAGGGTATTAGTAGGGGTGTTAGTAAGGATATAGGTGTTAGTAGGGTATTAGTAGGGGTGTTAGTAAGGATAGGGGTGTTAGTAGGGATAGGGGTGTTAGTAGGGATATGGGTGTTAGTAAGGATAGGGGTGTTAGTAAGGATAGGGGGATGAGTAAGGATAGGGGTGTTAGTAAGGATAGGGGTGTTAGTAAGGTTAGGGGGATGAGTAAGGATAGGGGTGTTAGTAAGGATAGGGGGATGAGTAAGGATAGGGGTGTTAGTAAGGATAGGGGGGTTAGTAGGTGTGTTAGTAAGGGTAGGGGTGTTAGTAAGGATAGGGGTGTTAGTAAGGATAGGGGTGTTAGTAAGGATATGGGTGTTAGTAAGGATAGGGGGATGAGTAAGGATATGGGTGTTAGTAAGGATAGGGGTGTTAGTAAGGATAGGGGTGTTAGTAGGGATAGGGGTGTTAGTAAGGATAGGGGTGTTAGTAGGATAGGGGTGTTAGTAGGGATATAGGTGTTAGTAGGATAGTAAGGGATAAGTAGGATAGGGGAGATGAGTAGGGATAGGGATGAAGTAGGATAGGGGGATAAAGTAGGATAGGGATGAGTAAGGATAGGGGGTGTTAGTAAGGATAGGGGTTAGTAAGGATAGGGGTTAGTAGGTGTGTTAGTAGGGATAGGGGTGTTAGTAAGGATAGGGGTGTTAGTGGGGATAGGGGTGTTAGTAGGGATAGGGGTGTTAGTAGGGATAGGGGTGTTAGTAGGGATAGGGGTGTTAGTAAGGATAGGGGTGTTAGTAAGGATAGGGGTGTTAGTGGGGATAGGGGTGTTAGTAGGGATGGGGGTGTTAGTAAGGATAGGGGTTAGTAAGGATAGGGGGTTAGTAGGTGTGTTAGTAAGGGTAGGGGTGTTAGTAAGGATAGGGGTGTTAGTAAGGATAGGGGTTAGTAGGTGTGTTAGTAAAGGTAGGGCTGTTAGTAAGAGATAGGGGTTAGTAAGGATAGGGGTTAGTAGGTGTGTTAGTAAGGGTAGGGTGTTAGTAAGGATAGGGGTGTTAGTAAGGATAGGGGGGTTAGTAGGTGTGTTAGTAAGGGTAGGGCTGTTAGTAAGGATAGGGGTGTTAGTAAGGATAGGGGTGTTAGTAAGGATAGGGGGGTTAGTAGGTGTGTTAGTAAGGGTAGGGCTGTTAGTAAGGATAGGGGTGTTAGTAGGGATAGGGGTGTTAGTAGGGATAGGGTGTTAGTAAGGATAGGGGTGTTAGTAAGGATAGGGGTGTTAGTGGGGATGTGTTAGTAAGATAGGGGTGTTAGTAAGGATAGGGGGTTAGTAAGGATAGGGTTAGTAGGTGTGTTAGTAAGGGTAGGGGTGTTAGTAAGGATAGGGGTGTTAGTAAGGATAGGGGGGTTAGTAGGTGTGTTAGTAAGGGTAGGGCTGTTAGTAAGGATAGGGGGGTTAGTAAGGATAGGGGGGTTAGTAGGTGTGTTAGTAGGGTAGGGGTGTTAGTAAGGATAGGGGTGTTAGTAAGGATAGGGGGGTGTTATAGAGATAGGGGTTAGTAGGTGTGTTAGTAAGGGTAGGGCTGTTAGTAAGGATAGGGGTGTTAGTAGGGATAGGGGTGTTAGTAGGGATAGGGGTGTTAGTAAGGATAGGGGTGTTAGTAAGGATAGGGTGTTAGTGGGGATAGGGGTATTAGTAGGGATAGGGGTGTTAGTAAGGATAGGGGGTTAGTAAGGATAGGGGTTAGTAGGTGTGTTAGTAAGGGTAGGGGTGTTAGTAAGGATAGGGGTGTTAGTAAGGATAGGGGGTTAGTAGGTGTGTTAGTAAGGGTAGGGCTGTTAGTAAGATAGGGGGTTAGTAAGGATAGGGGTTAGTAGGTGTGTTAGTAAGGGTAGGGGTGTTAGTAAGGATAGGGTGTTAGTAAGGATAGGGGGTTAGTAGGTGTGTTGTGTTAGTAAGGGTAGGGCTGTTAGTAAGGATAGGGTGTTAGTAAGGATAGGGGTGTTAGTAAGGATAGGGGGTTAGTAGGTGTGTTAGTAGGTAGGGCTGTTAGTAAAGGATAGGGGTGTTAGTAAGAGATAGGGGGTTAGTAAGGATAGGGGGGTTAGTAGGTGTGTTAGTAAGGGTAGGGGTGTTAGTATAGGATAGGGGTGTTAGTAAGGATAGGGGTGTTAGTAGGATAGGGGTTAGTAAGGATAGGGGGGTTAGTAGGTGTGTTAGTAAGGGTAGGGGTGTTAGTAAGGATAGGGGTGTTAGTAAGGATAGGGGTGTTAGTAAGGATAGGGGGTTAGGGGTGTTAGTAAGGATAGGGTGTTAGTAAGGATAGGGGTGTTAGTAAGGATAGGGGTGTTAGTAGAGAGGGTGTTTAGATAGGGGTGTTAGTAAGGTAAGTGTTAGTAGGATAGGGGTGTTAGTAAGGATAGGGTGTTAGTAAGGATAGGGGGTGTTAGTAAGGATAGGGGTGTTAGTAAGGATAGGTGTTAGTAAGGATAGGGGTGTTAGTAAGGATAGGGGTGTTAGTAAGGATAGGGGGTTAGTAGGGATAGGGGGGTTAATAGGGGTGTTAGTAAGGATAGGGTTAGGGATATGTTAGTAAGGATAGGGGTGTTAGTAGGGATAGGGTGTTAGTAAGGATAAAGTGTTAGTAAGGATAGGGGTGTTAGTAAGGATAGGGGTGTTAGTAGGGATAGGGTGTTAGTAAGGATAGGGGTGTTAGTAAGGATAGGGGGTGTTAGTAAGGATAGGGGTGTTAGTAGGGATAGGGGTGTTAGTAAGGATAGGGGTGTTAGTAAGGATAGGGGTGTTAGTAAGGATAGGGGTGTTAGTAAGGATAGGGGTTAATAGGGGTGTTAGTAGGATAGGGGGGTTAATAGGGGTGTTAGTAGGGATAGGGGGGTTAGTAGGGATGTTAGTAAGGATAGGGGGTTAGTAAGGATAGGGGGATGAGTAAGGATAGGGGTGTTAGTAAGGATAGGGGGTTAGAAAGGATAGGGGGGTTAGTAGGTGTGTTAGTAAGGGTAGGGATGTTAGTAAGGATAGTAAGGTAGGGGGTTAGTAAGGATAGGGGGGTTAGTAGGTGTGTTAGTAATAGGGGTGTTAGTAGGTGTGTTAGTAAGGGTAGGGGTGTTAGTAAGGATAGGGGTGTTAGTAGGGTATTAGTAGGGGTGTTAGTAGGGATATGGGTGTTAGTAAGGATAGGGGTGTTAGTAGGGGTGTTAGTAGGGGTGTTAGTAGGGATGTTAGTAGGGGTGTTAGTAGTGGTGTTAGTTGGGGTGTTAGTTGGGGTGTTAGTTGGGGTGTCAGTTGTCTATCCCATTCCACGTTGATTTATTTTCTTCTCAGAACATTGCAACATTTCCAGCCTTGATTTTGTTGACACTTTGCCATTTGAAGGCCATGATTATCATCAGTGCTTGGCCCATCAACAAGGAAGACTTTGTGTTTGGGCCATTGTGAATGAGTGCTTGGTTAGGCACATGTAACGTATCATCCCTAATTCACCGTCTCGTCTGTTGGCCCACTGCTGTGAATCAGTGGAAACTGTGGAGTGCCTAAAGCTGTAAAGTAGTCCCTGAAAAGAGATGGACAATCTTTCGGTAAAAGTCAAGGGTTTGCGATTGATTAATGCCAAACACAAAGAAAAAAAGCTGTTGCTCAAATACCTGAATTGCTCAAATACCTGTTTCAATCTCTTCCCGCTGGGCGAATTCCCACGTCATTTCAATGTGGAAATGGTTTTTATTATTATTATTTTTATTTATTTCACCTTTATTTAACCAGGTAGGTTAGTTGAGAACAAGTTCTCATTTACAACTGTGACCTGGCGAAGATAAAGTTTAGCAATTCGACACATACAACAACACAGAGTTACACATGGAATTAACAAAACATACAGTCAATAATACAGTATAACAAAAGAAAACAAAAAGTCTATATACAGTGAGTGCAAAAGTGGTAAATTAAGGAAATAAATAGGCCATGATGGCGAAGTAATTACAATATAGCAATTAAACACTGGAATGGTAGATCGGCAGAAGATGAATGTGTAAACGTGGGTAATATTTGTTTGAGACGTTGATCAATGATATTTCAACCTTTATTCGCCGACTGGAAAAGACAGCTAGAGGTTAGTTGATTTCCCAATGTGTCATCACCATGCTTTCAACCATCTAAAAACACAACCAAATTCCAATGGAAAAACTATGTCAGGTATTTTGTTTAGATTTTTAAAACAGATTCATGTTTTATCACTGTGCTTCATCAAATAGCAGAATGTGAATGCCCTGGATTGTAGTTGAGATTACATTAAAGCAGAATGTGAATGCCCTGGATTGTAGTTGAGATTACATTAAAGCAGAATGTGAATGCCCTGGATTGTAGTTGAGATTACATTAAAGCAGAATCTGAATGCCCTGGATTGTAGTTGAGATTACATTAAAGCAGAATCTGAATGCCCTGGATTGTAGTTGAGATTACATTAAAGCAGAATGTGAATGCCCTGGATTGTAGTTGAGATTACATTAAAGTCCATGGTGCAAGTGATCAATGCTTTTCGAGATTCCGTGCAGATTATTATAGTGATTGTGAAGATCTTCAGAGACAAAGCCATTTCTGCATGCTATGTTGAACACGCACGCTTTCTATGATTCTATAAGACATTTATAGTTAGGTTACGGTAGGCTAACCTCAACATGTTACTCATTTTAAGTTTGAATAAATGGTGTTATGGCCTACAATAATATAAAAATTATATCTGCCATTTAGCAGACTTACAGTCATGCGTGCATACATTTTACACACATTTGACATACATTTTACATACATTTTACATACATTTTACATATGGGTGGTCCCCATTATGCTGGCATGACAAGCGCCATGCTCTTCCAGCTGAGCTACAAATAACTAGTTTCTAAGATAGCCTTAACTTTATGCTATTTACTGTATAGTAATATTAAATTGTGTTTTGGTTGACAACGCAACCAAATACTGTATCAACATTTAAAAGATATCTAATGCTTCAATAGTTTCATCTGAGTCACTGGCTTAGTGTGTTGCCAGGACAACAACCTCGCCTTCAACGTCAGCAAGACAAAGGAACTGATCCCCTCCCCCCCATCCACATCGACAGGGCTGTAGTGGACCAGGTCGAGAGCTTCAAGTTCCTCACTAAGGAATTAACATGGTCCACACACACCAAGACAGTCGTGAAGAGGGCAGGACAGAATCCGTCCTCCTCAGGAGGCTGAAAAGATTTGGCATGGGGCCATCAGATCCTCAAAAAGTTCTACAGCTGCACCATCGAGAGCATCTTGACTGGCTGCATAACCAGTTGGTATGACAACTGCACCGCCCTCGATCGCATGACGCTACAGAGGGTGGTGCGGACGGCCCAGTCCCTAACATCCAGGACCTCTATAATAGGTGGTGTCAGAGTAAGGCCCCCCCCCAAAAAAAATGTCACCCAAGTCATAGACTGTTCTCCCTGCTACCGCACGTCAAGCGGTGCCCGGAGCGCCAAATCTAGGACCCAAAGGCACCTGAACAGTTTCTACCCCCAAGCCATAGGACTGCTGAACAGTTCATCAAATGCATACTGTACGTACACACACACACACACTCACAGACACACAAAACACACACATTCATATTGACGCCACACACAAACACACAAACATACACAGACTTTCACACTTTCCACATACGCTGCTGCGACTGTGTTTATTATCTATTCTGATTGCCTAGTCACTTTCCCCCCTACCTACATGTACCCCTACCTACATGTACCCCTACCTACATGTACCCCTAACTACATGTACCCCTACCTACATGTACCCCTATCTACATGTATGTTTACCCCTACCTACATGTACCCCTACCTACATGTACCCCATGTACCCCTACCTACATGTACCCCTACCTACATGTATGTTTACCCCTACCTACATGTACCCCTACCTACATGTACCCCTACCTACATGTACCCCTACCTACATGTACCCCTACCTACATGTACCCCTACCTACATGTACCCCTACCTACATGTACCCCTACCTACATGTACCCCTACCTACATGTATGTTTACCCCTACCTACATGTACCCCTACCTACATGTACCCCTACCTACATGTACCCCTACCTACATGTACCCCTACCTACATGTTTACCCCTACCTACATTTACCCCTACCTACATGTACCCCTACCTACATGTACCCCTACCTACATGTATGTTTACCCCTACCTACATGTACCCCTACCTACATGTACCCCTACCCATGTATGTTTACCTACATGTACCCCTACCTACATGTACCCCTACCTACATGTACCCCTCCCTACATGCACCCCTACCTACATGTACCCCTACCTACATGTACCCCTACCTACATGTACCCCTACCTACATGTACCCCTATCTACATGTACCCCTATCTACATGTACCCCTACCTACATGTACCCCTATCTACATGTACCCCTACCTACATGTACCCCTACCTACATGTACCCCTACCTACATGTACCCCTATCTACATGTACCCCTATCTACATGTACCCCTATCTACATGTATGTTTACCCCTACCTACATGTACCCCTACCTACATGTACCCCTACCTACATGTACCCCTACCTACATGTACCCCTACCTACATGTATGTTTACCCCTACCTACATGTACCCCTACCTACATGTACCCCTACCTACATGTACGTTTTCCCCCCTGCACATCAACTCGGTACAGGTACGCCTGCTGTATACTGTATAGCCTCGTTATTGTTATTTATTTTGTTACGATTTTCTAATTTCATTTGCCAATTCTCATATGTTTTAACTCTGCATTGTTGGTTTAGGGCTCGTCAGTAAGCATTTTATAGTAAAGTCTACACCTGTTGTAAACGGCGCATGTGACAAATACAATTTGATTTGAATGATTTGATTTGATCTGATTCCATCCTATTCTTTAACATGTCTGGTTTAGTTGGAGACGTGAATCCGACATATCATTTCCACATATCAACTTGTCGGCAAGTTAATAGGCTATTTTCTGTATTGCAAAAGTGTTTAGTTGTCAACACAACCAAATATCAACATACAAAAATTTTGATTTATCTTTTGTGTCACTGGCTTAGTATGTATTTAATTCCAGTTGGTCTACAAATTAATAATTGATATGTTGGATTCACATCTCCATCTCAGCCAAGAATCAAATTGAAAGAATACGACTTAATCAAATCAAACTTTACAATGCCTTAAAAGTTTTATTTAATTTCATTTAGTCCAATTATTTAACTTCATTTTTGGTTGAGGTGGAGATGTGAATCAGACATATCAATTATTAATTTGAAGACAAAGTAGAATTAAATCCAGACTAAGTCAGTGGAACAGATAGAACTATCCAAGCAGAAGGCACATCTCCTTCAAATGTTGATATTTGGTTGCGTTGACAACCAAACAAACTGGATATTGAATTTTATTGTCACGTTCTGACCTTAGTTCTTTTATTTATGTCTTTGTTTTAGTATGGTCAGGGCGTGAGTTGGGTGGGTTGTCTATGTTCCGTTTTCTATGTTGTGTTTTCGCGTTTGGCCTGGTATGGTTCTCAATCAGAGGCAGGTGTCGTTAGTTGTCTCTGATTGACAATCATACTTAGGTAGCCTTTTCCCACTTGTGTTTCGTGGGTGTTTATTTTCTTTCTTTGTGTTTGTCACCAGACAGGATTGTTTAGTTTCGTATCATTCTAGTTGTAAATTTTTGTTTTAGTGTTCTGAGTTGAATAAATATCGTCATGCTGCCCTTTGGTCCGATCCTTCATACGACGACCGTTACATTTATCTACACTTAATAATTGATGTGATGGATTCCCCTCTCAAGCTCAACCAAAAATCAACTTTAAAAATTAAATTGAATCTAATAAAACGTTAAATAAATGCTTTATTTCAATAAAGTTTTTGATTTTTTTCCTATTTTTTTCACTTCGATTTTTGGTTGAGATGTTGATGTGAATCCAACATATTAATGATTTACTGTATCGTCTCTTTATAGTTGAACCCTGGGTTGAATTGAAACAATGGCTGTTGATGACTTTGTAAATGCTTTACAGATCTATTATAATTGATGCTATATGATTTATAGAGTATGGTTACATTTCATTTGCCATGTTAAACCCATCTTTTGGAATGACAAGTGAATAGTGAACAGGCAAAAGTGAATATATTTAGTTAATACGAGATTTATTGCTAATCATTCTCACGATAGCACATTGGTCGTAATCAATGACAAATATCAAAGCTAGTCTTAGTTAAATCCCTGGATGGGAGACCAAATGAATAGCTGTAGATAGATCAACTGTTCAGTCGGAGGTGCTTGCCTATTGTTTTTCTGATAGTGGATATAAGTAACAATGATCTGACGTTGTTTCAAAGATATAAAGTCAACATATTTTATACAAGGTTTGTCTATGTTGAAAATTGATGACATACATAATCCTGTGGTTGACATTTCACCAGTTTGTTTACATGATATCTCTTATTTTATATATACTGTATAAATTCTGTATCTTCCTAAATGTTAAGTTTAGTTTGTTTGTAGGCCTATTCTACTCCGATATTTTAAGGGGTAAAAGATAAAAGCTGTGGACATACTTTGATCATGTCAATTCAATTCAATTCAAGGGCTTTATTGGCATGGGAAACATGTGTTAACATTGCCAAAGCAAGTGAGGTAGACAACATACAAAGTTAATATATAAGGTGAAAAACAACAAAAATTAACAGTAAACATTACACATACAGAAGTTTCAAAACAATAAAGACATTACAAATCATGTCTCTTTCTCGCTTTGTCATTTAAAAAAAATATATATATCTTTCTCTCCTTTCATTCTTTTTCTCCATAGGTATCCATAGAAGTCATGGACCAGTGCGTAAGTAAATCAACATTTAAATACATTTATAATGTTCACCTCAGACTTAATCATTTATAAGAATCAATTTCTGGGGAGCTTCGACAAACGATAATGTCTTTAAGAGATGACTGTGTCGTTTTTAGCCATGGGCCTCGGTGCTTGTTCCCCAAATAGTGGAGGTGAACGTCTTTTAGCTAGATAAGCTTCTTGAGCCTCTCAAAATGTCTACTCACTCATGTTGCATGAAAGAAGTCATTAGTACTTTTTTTATTTAACCTTTATTTAAGAAGGCAAGTCGGTTAAGAACAAATTCTTATTTGCAATGACGGCCTTAGCGGGGAACAGTGGGTTAACTGCCTTGTTCTGGGGTAGAACGACAGATTTTTACCTTGTCAGCTTTGGGATTCAATCCAGAAACCTTTCGGTTACTGACCACTAGGCTACCTGCCGCCCCCTTGTAGATCCAAGTCCCTAAAGCACAAACCATTATCTATTACCATTATCATAGTTGGTATCGAAATGGAATTTTGGTGGAGATTACAAACACTGCTACTCAGTGACCTTGACTCTCTCTATTATAACAGTCGTGCATGTTCACGCAACATCATTAGGACTGCCTTTAGTGAGAAGGCTGTGCATGCTGTCAATGTGCATTCAATTAATCCAGGATGAACTATCTGATAGCGTAAAGTAACTGTCACTTATATGACCTCTCCCATCTTTACACAGATCGAGCTAATGCTTCATCTCTAGGTGTTGCAAACCGTAATCAAGGTAGGCTAAAATTGAGGTTGATTTGATTATTACTAAACTGAAATTCAGGAACTGAAATTGGGGTTAATGCTGTCCCATACACACTGTGAACTTTCTCTCACACACACACACACACACACACACACACACACACACACACACACACACACACTCCAGCCATTCTAATACAGACCTCCCTTCTCTCTCTCTCACACACACACACACACACACACACATACACACACACACACACACTCCAGCCATTCTAATACAGACCTCTGAAAAGTCCACATCATTAGGAGACATCCAGTGATCACCTACACCTCTCCTCAGCTCCCCCCCTTCTCTCTCTCTCTCTCTCTCTCTCTCTCTCTCTCTCTCTCTCTCTCTCTCTCTCTCTCACACACACACACTCCAGCCATTCTAATACAGACCTCTGAAAAGTCCACATCATTAGGAGACATCCAGTGATCACCTACACCTCTCCTCAGCCCCCCTTCTCTCTCTCTCTCTCTCTCTCTCTCACACACACCTCAACCTCTCCTCAGCTCTTAGATGCCTTTGATCAGGCCCTCTATCTTAATTACCCACAATTCTCTCCATGGGGGCTTCCCCTCTGCTATCCTCACTGAGAGGAGAGTATAGGAAAGTGGGATGAGAGAGAGAGAGAGAGAGAGAGAGAGAGAGAGAGAGAAAATTGACAGAGGGAAGAGAGAGAAAACAGAGAGTGAGAGAGGATAAGGAGAGTAGAGAGAAAACAGAGGGAGATGACAAGGAGAGCAGAGAGGGAGTACAAGGAGAGCAGAGAGGGAGTACAAGGAGAGCAGAGAGGGAGTACAAGGAGAGTAGAGTAGAGAGAAAACAGAGGGAGATGACAAGGAGAGCAGAGAGGGAGTACAAGGAGAGTAGAGTAGAGAGAAAACAGAGGGAGATGACAAGGAGAGCAGAGAGGGAGTACAAGGAGAGTAGAGTAGAGAGAAAACAGAGGGAGATGACAAGGAGAGCAGAGAGGGAGTACAAGGAGAGCAGAGAGGGAGTACAAGGAGAGGAGAGTAGAGAGAAAACAGAGGGAGATGACAAGGAGAGCAGAGAGGGAGTACAAGGAGAGTAGAGAGGGAGTACAAGGAGAGTAGAGAGGGAGTACAAGGAGAGTAGAGTAGAGAGAAAACAGAGAAAAAACACAGGATGAGTCTTCTGTCAAAGGAACTGATAACTAACCCAAGATTTATAATCGCCATTTTTTTCTCTCCAATTGGAGCAAATGAAGCGCATTGGGCAGAACAAGGAAGGAGGTGGGAATAACCAAGTACAAGCTATTAGTGCGTTTTAGCATGTATTCACATATTTCCGATAGGTAACACCTAATCTGTGAATGTCCTATATCATTTAGGAGATATAAGAAAACTCAGGAAATATTAATGCTGTTTTGGACCCACACAATTAACCTTTTATTTTGTTGTCACGAAACCACCTCCAAACTTCATCCGTTTGTACGGGCTACCGTCAGACGAATCCTGTGACACTTGTGGGAGTCGTAGAGCAAAATAAGAGAACGCCATTGTGTTCGTTAGAGCCGTATTAGTTTGTGGCTCAAACGGTTTGGACATTACAAGACAGAAGTTGGCACTTCGGCATTACCGACATCAGACAAGTTCTGTGACACAAGGGTTTTTGTAGGCCAAACTGTTCAGACGCAACTGATGTTTGTTTGTGAGAAGACCGATTTTCATGGTGAATTATGGTCTGACTAACAAACACTGTAGTTTATCCACCTTCCACCGTAGATGCGGAAGGCTGACATGGTGCGGATGTGATGGATTGATTCCAGTGGCGATCAGTGCCGTTTAAGATAAGGGTTTTTCATGAACACAGCCTTGTTTCTATTACAGCATGTTGGATGTCTGTCTTCTCAGCTTCAGACATCACAGCACATCCCCTCCTTACTGTGTCTGTCTTCTCAGCTTCAGGCTTCACAGCACATCCCCTCCTTACTGTGTCTGTCTTCTCAGCTTCAGGCTTCACAGCACATCCCCTCCTTACTGTGTCTGTCTTCTCAGCTTCAGACATCACAGCACATCCCCTCCTTACTGTGTCTGTCTTCTCAGCTTCAGACATCACAGTGACAGGTTTAGGTTACTGTCATTCATATTCACCCAGTTCAATGTAACAGTGACAGGTTTAGGTTACTGTCATTCATATTCACCCAGCTCAATGTAACAGTGACAGGTTTAGGTTACTGTCATTCATATTCACCCAGTTCAATGTAACAGTGACAGGTTTAGGTTACTGTCATTCATATTCACCCAGCTCAATGTAACAGTGACAGGTTTAGGTTACTGTCATTCATATTCACCCAGTTCAATGTAACAGTGATAGGTTTAGGTTACTGTCATTCATATTCACCCAGCTCAATGTAACAGTGACAGGTTTAGGTTACTGTCATTCATATTCACCCAGTTCAATGTCAAGGTTGTCATTCACCCAGTTCAATGTAACAGTGATAGGTTTAGGTTACTGTCATTCATATTCACCCAGCTCAATGTAACAGTGACAGGTTTAGGTTACTGTCATTCATATTCACCCAGCTCAATGTAACAGTGATAGGGTTTAGGTTACTGTCGTTCATATTCACCCAGTTCAATATAACAGTGATAGGTTTAGGTTACTGTCATTCATATTCACCCAGCTCAATGTAACAGTGACAGGTTTAGGTTACTGTCATTCATATTCACCCAGTTCAATGTAACAGTGACAGGTTTAGGTTACTGTCATTCACCCAGTTCAATGTAACAGTGATAGGTTTAGGTTACTGTCATTCATATTCACCCAGCTCAATGTAACAGTGACAGGTTTAGGTTACTGTCATTCATATTCACCCAGCTCAATGTAACAGTGATAGGTTTAGGTTACTGTCATTCATATTCACCCAGTTCAATGTAACAGTGACAGGTTTAGGTTACTGTCATTCATATTCACCCAGCTCAAGGTAACAGTGACAGGTTTAGGTTACTGTCATTCATATTCACCCAGCTCAATGTAACAGTGACAGGTTTAGGTTACTGTCGTTCATATTCACCCAGCTCAAGGTAACAGTGGCAGGTTTAGGTTACTGTCATTCATATTCACCCAGTTCAATGTAACAGTGACAGGTTTAGGTTACTGTCATTCATATTCACCCAGCTCAATGTAACAGTGACAGGTTTAGGTTACTGTCATTCATATTCACCCAGCTCAATGTAACAGTGACAGGTTTAGGTTACTGTCATTCATATTCACCCAGTTCAATGTAACAGTGATAGGTTTAGGTTACTGTCATTCATATTCACCCAGCTCAATGTAACAGTGACAGGTTTAGGTTACTGTCATTCATATTCACCCAGTTCAATGTAACAGTGACAGGTTTAGGTTACTGTCATTCATATTCACCCAGCTCAATGTAACAGTGACAGGTTTAGGTTACTGTCATTCATATTCACCCAGCTCAATGTAACAGTGACAGGTTTAGGTTACTGTCATTCATATTCACCCAGTTCAATGTAACAGTGACAGGTTTAGGTTACTGTCATTCATATTCACCCAGCTCAATGTAACAGTGACAGGTTTAGGTTACTGTCATTCATATTCACCCAGCTCAATGTAACAGTGATAGGTTTAGGTTACTGTCATTCATATTCACCCAGTTCAATGTAACAGTGACAGGTTTAGGTTACTGTCATTCATATTCACCCAGCTCAATGTAACAGTGATAGGTTTAGGTTACTGTCATTCATATTCACCCAGTTCAATGTAACAGTGATAGGGTTTAGGTTACTGTCATTCACCCAGCTCAATATAACAGTGATAGGGTTTAGGTTACTGTCATTCACCCAGTTCAATGTAACAGTGACAGGTTTAGGTTACTGTCATTCACCCAGCTCAATGTAACAGTGACAGGTTTAGGTTACTGTCATTGTCAATGTAACAGTGACAGGTTTAGGTTACTGTCATTCACCCAGCTCAATGTAACAGTGACAGGTTTAGGCTACTGTCATTCATATTCACCCAGCTCAATGTAACAGTGACAGGTTTAGGTTACTGTCATTCACCCAGTTCAATGTAACAGTGACAGGTTTAGGTTACTGTCATTCACCCAGCTCAATGTAACAGTGACAGGTTTAGGTTACTGTCATTCACCCAGCTCAATGTAACAGTGACAGGTTTAGGTTACTGTCATTCATATTCACCCAGTTCAATGTAACAGTGACAGGTTTAGGTTACTGTCATTCATATTCACCCAGCTCAATGTAACAGTGATAGGGTTTAGGTTACTGTCATTCATATTCACCCAGCTCAATGTAACAGTGACAGGTTTAGGTTACTGTCATTCATATTCACCCAGCTCAATGTAACAGTGACAGGTTTAGGTCACTGTCATTCATATTCACCCAGCTCAATGTAACAGTGACAAGTTTAGGTTACTGTCATTCATATTCACCCAGCTCAATGTAACAGTGATAGGTTTAGGTTACTGTCATTCATATTCACCCAGTTCAATGTAACAGTGACAGGTTTAGGTTACTGTCATTCATATTCACCCAGCTCAATGTAACAGTGACAGGTTTAGGTTACTGTCATTCATATTCACCCAGTTCAATGTAACAGTGACAGGTTTAGGTTACTGTCATTCATATTCACCCAGCTCAATGTAACAGTGACAGGTTTAGGTTACTGTCATTCATATTCACCCAGCTCAATGTAACAGTGACAGGTTTAGGTTACTGTCATTCATATTCACCCAGCTCAATGTAACAGTGATAGGGTTTAGGTTACTGTCATTCATATTCACCCAGCTCAATGTAACAGTGATAGGGTTTAGGTTACTGTCATTCATATTCACCCAGCTCAATGTAACAGTGATAGGTTTAGGTTACTGTCATTCATATTCACCCAGTTCAATGTAACAGTGATAGGTTTAGGTTACTGTCATTCATATTCACCCAGCTCAATGTAACAGTGACAGGTTTAGGTTACTGTCATTCATATTCACCCAGTTCAATGTAACAGTGATAGGGTTTAGGTTACTGTCATTCATATTCACCCAGCTCAATGTAACAGTGATAGGGTTTAGGTTACTGTCATTCATATTCACCCAGCTCAATGTAACAGTGACAGGTTTAGGTTACTGTCATTCATATTCACCCAGCTCAATGTAACAGTGACAGGTTTAGGTTACTGTCATTCATATTCACCCAGCTCAATGTAACAGTGATAGGTTTAGGTTACTGTCATTCATATTCACCCAGTTCAATGTAACAGTGACAGGTTTAGGTTACTGTCATTCATATTCACCCAGCTCAATGTAACAGTGATAGGTTTAGGTTACTGTCATTCATATTCACCCAGCTCAATGTAACAGTGACAGGTTTAGGTTACTGTCATTCATATTCACCCAGCTCAATGTAACAGTGATAGGTTTAGGTTACTGTCATTCATATTCACCCAGCTCAATGTAACAGTGACAGGTTTAGGTTACTGTCATTCATATTCACCCAGTTCAATGTAACAGTGACAGGTTTAGGTTACTGTCATTCATATTCACCCAGCTCAATGTAACAGTGACAGGTTTAGGTTACTGTCATTCATATTCACCCAGTTCAATGTAACAGTGACAGGTTTAGGTTACTGTCATTCATATTCACCCAGCTCAATGTAACAGTGATAGGTTTAGGTTACTGTCATTCATATTCACCCAGCTCAATGTAACAGTGACAGGTTTAGGTTACTGTCATTCATATTCACCCAGCTCAATGTAACAGTGACAGGTTTAGGTTACTGTCATTCATATTCACCCAGCTCAATGTAACAGTGACAGGTTTAGGTTACTGTCATTCATATTCACCCAGCTCAATGTAACAGTGACAGGTTTAGGTTACTGTCATTCATATTCACCCAGCTCAATGTAACAGTGACAGGTTTAGGTTACTGTCATTCATATTCACCCAGCTCAATGTAACAGTGACAGGTTTAGGTTACTGTCATTCATATTCACCCAGTTCAATGTAACAGTGACAGGTTTAGGTTACTGTCATTCATATTCACCCAGCTCAATGTAACAGTGACAGGTTTAGGTTACTGTCATTCATATTCACCCAGTTCAATGTAACAGTGACAGGTTTAGGTTACTGTCATTCATATTCACCCAGTTCAATGTAACAGTGACAGGTTTAGGTTACTGTCATTCATATTCACCCAGCTCAATGTAACAGTGACAGGTTTAGGTTACTGTCATTCATATTCACCCAGTTCAATGTAACAGTGACAGGTTTAGGTTACTGTCATTCATATTCACCCAGTTCAATGTAACAGTGATAGGTTTAGGTTACTGTCATTCATATTCACCAAGCTCAATGTAACAGTGACAGGTTTAGGTTACTGTCATTCATATTCACCCAGTTCAATGTAACAGTGACAGGTTTAGGTTACTGTCATTCATATTCACCCAGCTCAATGTAACAGTGACAGGTTTAGGTTACTGTCATTCATATTCACCCAGTTCAATGTAACAGTGACAGGTTTAGGTTACTGTCATTCATATTCACCCAGTTCAATGTAACAGTGACAGGTTTAGATTACTGTCATTCATATTCACCCAGCTCAATGTAACAGTGATAGGTTTAGGTTACTGTCATTCATATTCACCCAGCTCAATGTAACAGTGACAGGTTTAGGTTACTGTCATTCATATTCACCCAGCTCAATGTAACAGTGACAGGTTTAGGTTACTGTCATTCATATTCACCCAGCTCAATGTAACAGTGACAGGTTTAGGTTACTGTCATTCATATTCACCCAGCACAATGTAACAGTGACAGGTTTAGGTTACTGTCATTCATATTCACCCAGCTCAATGTAACAGTGACAGGTTTAGGTTACTGTCATTCATATTCACCCAGCTCAATGTAACAGCGACAGGTTTAGGTTACTGTCATTCATATTCACCCAGCTCAATGTAACAGCGACAGGTTTAGGTTACTGTCATTCATATTCACCCAGCTCAATGTAACAGTGACAGGTTTAGGTTACTGTCATTCATATTCACCCAGTTCAATGTAACAGTGACAGGTTTAGGTTACTGTCATTCATATTCACCCAGCTCAATGTAACAGCGACAGGTTTAGGTTACTGTCATTCATGTTCACCCAGCTCAATGTAACAGTGACAGGTTTAGGTTACTGTCATTCATATTCACCCAGCTCAATGTAACAGTGACAGGTATAGGTTACTGTCATTCATATTCACCCAGCTCAATGTAACAGTGACAGGTTTAGGTTACTGTCATTCATATTCACCCAGCTCAATGTAACAGTGACAGGTTTAGGTTACTGTCATTCATATTCACCCAGCTCAATGTAACAGTGACAGGTTTAGGTTACTGTCATTCATATTCACCCAGCTCAATGTAACAGTGACAGGTTTAGGTTACTGTCATTCATATTCACCCAGCTCAATGTAACAGTGACAGGTTTAGGTTACTGTCATTCATATTCACCCAGCTCAATGTAACAGTGACAGGTTTAGGTTACTGTCATTCATATTCACCCAGCTCAATGTAACAGTGATAGGTTTAGGTTACTGTCATTCATATTCACCCAGCTCAATGTAACAGTGACAGGTTTAGGTTACTGTCATTCATATTCACCCAGCTCAATGTACCAGTGACAGGTTTAGGTTACTGTCATTCATATTCACCCAGCTCAATGTAACAGTGACAGGTTTAGGTTACTGTCATTCATATTCACCCAGCTCAATGTAACAGTGATAGGTTTAGGTTACTGTCATTCATATTCACCCAGCTCAATGTAACAGTGATAGGTTTAGGTTACTGTCATTCATATTCACCCAGCTCAATGTAACAGTGATAGGTTTAGGTTACTGTCATTCATATTCACCCAGTTCAATGTAACAGTGACATGTTTAGGTTACTGTCATTCATATTCACCCAGCTCAATGTAACAGTGATGGGTTTAGGTTACTGTCATTCATATTCACCCAGCTCAATGTAACAGTGACAGGTTTAGGTTACTGTCATTCATATTCACCCAGTTCAATGTAACAGTGATAGGTTTAGGTTACTGTCATTCATATTCACCCAGTTCAATGTAACAGCGACAGGTTTAGGTTACTGTCATTCATATTCACCCAGCTCAATGTAACAGTGACAGGTTTAGGTTACTGTCATTCATATTCACCCAGTTCAATGTAACAGTGATAGGTTTAGGTTACTGTCATTCATATTCACCCAGCTCAATGTAACAGTGACAGGTTTAGGTTACTGTCATTCATATTCACCCAGCTCAATGTAACAGTGACAGGTTTAGGTTACTGTCATTCATATTCACCCAGCTCAATGTAACAGTGACAGGTTTAGGTTACTGTCATTCATATTCACCCAGCTCAATGTAACAGTGACAGGTTTAGGTTACTGTCATTCATATTCACCCAGCTCAATGTAACAGTGACAGGTTTAGGTTACTGTCATTCATATTCACCCAGCTCAATGTAACAGTGACAGGTATAGGTTACTGTCATTCATATTCACCCAGCTCAATGTAACAGTGATAGGTTTAGGTTACTGTCATTCATATTCACCCAGCTCAATGTAACAGTGATAGGTTTAGGTTACTGTCATTCATATTCACCCAGTTCAATGTAACAGTGACAGGTTTAGGTTACTGTCATTCATATTCACCCAGCTCAATGTAACAGTGACAGGTTTAGGTTACTGTCATTCATATTCACCCAGTTCAATGTAACAGTGACAGGTATAGGTTACTGTCATTCATATTCACCCAGCTCAATGTAACAGTGACAGGTTTAGGTTACTGTCGTTCATATTCACCCAGCTCAATGTAACAGTGACAGGTTTAGGTTACTGTCGTTCATATTCACCCAGCTCAATGTAACAGTGACAGGTTTAGGTTACTGTCGTTCATATTCACCCAGCTCAATGTAACAGTGACAGGTTTAGGTTACTGTCATTCATATTCACCCAGCTCAATGTAACAGTGACAGGTTTAGGTTACTGTCGTTCATATTCACCCAGTTCAATGTAACAGTGACAGGTTTAGGTTACTGTCATTCATATTCACCCAGTTCAATGTAACAGTGACAGGTTTAGGTTACTGTCATTCATATTCACCCAGCTCAATGTAACAGTGATAGGTTTAGGTTACTGTCATTCATATTCCATTCACCCAGCTCAATGTAACAGTGATAGGTTTAGGTTACTGTCATTCATATTCACCCAGCTCAATGTAACAGTGATAGGTTTAGGTTACTGTCATTCATATTCACCCAGTTCAATGTAACAGTGACAGGTTTAGGTTACTGTCATTCATATTCACCCAGTTCAATGTAACAGTGACAGGTTTAGGTTACTGTCATTCATATTCACCCAGCTCAATGTAACAGTGACAGGTTTAGGTTACTGTCATTCATATTCACCCAGCTCAATGTAACAGTGACAGGTTTAGGTTACTGTCATTCATATTCACCCAGCTCAATGTAACAGTGACAGGTTTAGGTTACTGTCATTCATATCCACCCAGCTCAATGTAACAGTGACAGGTTTAGGTTACTGTCATTCATATTCACCCAGCTCAATGTAACAGTGACAGGTTTAGGTTACTGTCATTCATATTCCATTCACCCAGCTCAATGTAACAGTGACAGGTTTAGGTTACTGTCATTCATATTCCATTCACCCAGTTCAATGTAACAGCGACAGGTTTAGGTCACTGTCATTCATATTCACCCAGCTCAATGTAACAGTGACAGGTTTAGGTTACTGTCATTCATATTCACCCAGCTCAATGTAACAGTGACAGGTTTAGGTTACTGTCATTCATATTCCATTCACCCAGTTCAATGTAACAGTGACAGGTTTAGGTTACTGTCATTCATATTCACCCAGCTCAATGTAACAGTGACAGGTTTAGGTTACTGTCATTCATATTCCATTCACCCAGTTCAATGTAACAGCGACAGGTTTAGGTCACTGTCATTCATATTCACCCAGTTCAATGTAACAGTGACAGGTTTAGGTTACTGTCATTCATATTCCATTCACCCAGTTCAATGTAACAGCGACAGGTTTAGGTCACTGTCATTCATATTCACCCAGTTCAATGTAACAGCGACAGGTTTAGGTTACTGTCATTCATATTCACCCAGTTCAATGTAACAGTGACAGGTTTAGGTTACTGTCATTCATATTCCATTCACCCAGGTCAATGTAACAGTGATAGGTTTAGGTTACTGTCATTCATATTCACCCAGCTCAATGTAACAGTGACAGGTTTAGGCTACTGTCATTCATATTCACCCAGCTCAATGTAACAGTGACAGGTTTAGGTTACTGTCATTCATATTCACCCAGCTCAATGTAACAGTGACAGGTTTAGGTTACTGTCATTCATATTCCATTCACCCAGTTCAATGTAACAGCGACAGGTTTAGGTTACTGTCATTCATATTCACCCTGTTCAATGTAACAGTGACAGGTTTAGGTTACTGTCATTCATATTCACCCTGTTCAATGTAACAGTGATAGGTTTAGGTTACTGTCATTCATATTCACCCAGTTCAATGTAACAGTGATAGGTTTAGGTTACTGTCATTCATATTCACCCAGTTCAATGTAACAGTGACAGGTTTAGGTTACTGTCATTCATATTCACCCAGCTCAATGTAACAGTGATAGGTTTAGGTTACTGTCATTCATATTCACCCAGCTCAATGTAACAGTGATAGGGTTTAGGTTACTGTCATTCATATTCACCCAGCTCAATGTAACAGTGATAGGGTTTAGGTTACTGTCATTCATATTCACCCAGTTCAATGTAACAGTGATAGGGTTTAGGCTACTGTCATTCATATTCCATTCACCCAGTTCAATGTAACAGCGACAGGTTTAGGTCACTGTCATTCATATTCACCCAGTTCAATGTAACAGTGACAGGTTTAGGTTACTGTCATTCATATTCCATTCACCCAGGTCAATGTAACAGTGATAGCTTTAGGTCACTGTCATTCATATTCACCCTGTTCAATGTAACAGTGATAGGTTTAGGCTACTGTCATTCATATTCACCCAGTTCAATGTAACAGTGATAGGTTTAGGTTACTGTCATTCATATTCCATTCACCCAGGTCAATGTAACAGTGATAGGTTTAGGTCACTGTCATTCATATTCACCCAGTTCAATGTAACAGTGATAGGTTTAGGTTACTGTCATTCATATTCACCCAGTTCAATGTAACAGTGATAGGGTTTAGGCTACTGTCATTCATATTCACCCAGCTCAATGTAACAGTGATAGGTTTAGGTTACTGTCATTCATATTCACCCAGCTCAATGTAACAGTGATAGGTTTAGGTTACTGTCATTCATATTCACCCAGCTCAATGTAACAGTGACAGGTTTAGGTTACTGTCATTCATATTCACCCTGCTCAATGTAACAGTGATAGGTTTAGGTTACTGTCATTCATATTCACCCAGCTCAATGTAACAGTGATAGGGTTTAGGCTACTGTCATTCATATTCACCCAGTTCAATGTAACAGTGACAGGTTTAGGTTACTGTCATTCATATTCCATTCACCCAGCTCAATGTAACAGTGACAGGTTTAGGTTACTGTCATTCATATTCACCCAGTTCAATGTAACAGTGACAGGTTTAGGTTACTGTCATTCATATTCACCCAGTTCAAGGTAACAGCGATAGGTTTAGGTTACTGTCATTCATATTCACCCAGTTCAAGGTAACAGCGATAGGTTTAGGTTACTGTCATTCATATTCACCCAGCTCAATGTAACAGTGATAGGTTTAGGTTACTGTCATTCATATTCACCCAGCTCAATGTAACAGTGATAGGTTTAGGTTACTGTCATTCATATTCACCCAGTTCAATGTAACAGTGACAGGTTTAGGTTACTGTCATTCATATTCACCCAGTTCAATGTAACAGTGACAGGTTTAGGTTACTGTCATTCATATTCACCCAGTTCAATGTAACAGTGACAGGTTTAGGTTACTGTCATTCATATTCACCCAGTTCAATGTAACAGTGATAGGTTTAGGTTACTGTCATTCATATTCACCCAGCTCAATGTAACAGTGACAGGTTTAGGTTACTGTCATTCATATTCACCCAGCTCAATGTAACAGTGATAGGTTTAGGTTACTGTCATTCATATTCCATTCACCCAGCTCAATGTAACAGTGACAGGTTTAGGTTACTGTCATTCATATTCACCCAGCTCAATGTAACAGTGATAGGTTTAGGTTACTGTCATTCATATTCCATTCACCCAGTTCAATGTAACAGTGACAGGTTTAGGTTACTGTCATTCATATTCACCCAGCTCAATGTAACAGCGACAGGTTTAGGTTACTGTCATTCATGTTCACCCAGCTCAATGTAACAGTGACAGGTTTAGGTTACTGTCATTCATATTCACCCAGCTCAATGTAACAGTGACAGGTTTAGGTTACTGTCATTCATATTCACCCAGCTCAATGTAACAGTGACAGGTTTAGGTTACTGTCATTCATATTCACCCAGCTCAATGTAACAGTGACAGGTTTAGGTTACTGTCATTCATATTCACCCAGCTCAATGTAACAGTGACAGGTTTAGGTTACTGTCATTCATATTCACCCAGCTCAATGTAACAGTGACAGGTTTAGGTTACTGTCATTCATATTCACCCAGCTCAATGTAACAGTGACAGGTTTAGGTTACTGTCATTCATATTCACCCAGCTCAATGTAACAGTGACAGGTTTAGGTTACTGTCATTCATATTCACCCAGCTCAATGTAACAGTGATAGGTTTAGGTTACTGTCATTCATATTCACCCAGCTCAATGTAACAGTGACAGGTTTAGGTTACTGTCATTCATATTCACCCAGCTCAATGTACCAGTGACAGGTTTAGGTTACTGTCATTCATATTCACCCAGCTCAATGTAACAGTGACAGGTTTAGGTTACTGTCATTCATATTCACCCAGCTCAATGTAACAGTGATAGGGTTTAGGCTACTGTCATTCATATTCACCCAGTTCAATGTAACAGTGACAGGTTTAGGTTACTGTCATTCATATTCCATTCACCCAGCTCAATGTAACAGTGACAGGTTTAGGTTACTGTCATTCATATTCACCCAGTTCAATGTAACAGTGACAGGTTTAGGTTACTGTCATTCATATTCACCCAGTTCAAGGTAACAGCGATAGGTTTAGGTTACTGTCATTCATATTCACCCAGTTCAAGGTAACAGCGATAGGTTTAGGTTACTGTCATTCATATTCACCCAGCTCAATGTAACAGTGATAGGTTTAGGTTACTGTCATTCATATTCACCCAGCTCAATGTAACAGTGATAGGTTTAGGTTACTGTCATTCATATTCACCCAGTTCAATGTAACAGTGACAGGTTTAGGTTACTGTCATTCATATTCACCCAGTTCAATGTAACAGTGACAGGTTTAGGTTACTGTCATTCATATTCACCCAGTTCAATGTAACAGTGACAGGTTTAGGTTACTGTCATTCATATTCACCCAGTTCAATGTAACAGTGATAGGTTTAGGTTACTGTCATTCATATTCACCCAGCTCAATGTAACAGTGACAGGTTTAGGTTACTGTCATTCATATTCACCCAGCTCAATGTAACAGTGATAGGTTTAGGTTACTGTCATTCATATTCCATTCACCCAGCTCAATGTAACAGTGACAGGTTTAGGTTACTGTCATTCATATTCACCCAGCTCAATGTAACAGTGATAGGTTTAGGTTACTGTCATTCATATTCCATTCACCCAGTTCAATGTAACAGTGACAGGTTTAGGTTACTGTCATTCATATTCACCCAGCTCAATGTAACAGCGACAGGTTTAGGTTACTGTCATTCATGTTCACCCAGCTCAATGTAACAGTGACAGGTTTAGGTTACTGTCATTCATATTCACCCAGCTCAATGTAACAGTGACAGGTATAGGTTACTGTCATTCATATTCACCCAGCTCAATGTAACAGTGACAGGTTTAGGTTACTGTCATTCATATTCACCCAGCTCAATGTAACAGTGACAGGTTTAGGTTACTGTCATTCATATTCACCCAGCTCAATGTAACAGTGACAGGTTTAGGTTACTGTCATTCATATTCACCCAGCTCAATGTAACAGTGACAGGTTTAGGTTACTGTCATTCATATTCACCCAGCTCAATGTAACAGTGACAGGTTTAGGTTACTGTCATTCATATTCACCCAGCTCAATGTAACAGTGACAGGTTTAGGTTACTGTCATTCATATTCACCCAGCTCAATGTAACAGTGATAGGTTTAGGTTACTGTCATTCATATTCACCCAGCTCAATGTAACAGTGACAGGTTTAGGTTACTGTCATTCATATTCACCCAGCTCAATGTACCAGTGACAGGTTTAGGTTACTGTCATTCATATTCACCCAGCTCAATGTAACAGTGACAGGTTTAGGTTACTGTCATTCATATTCACCCAGCTCAATGTAACAGTGATAGGTTTAGGTTACTGTCATTCATATTCACCCAGCTCAATGTAACAGTGATAGGTTTAGGTTACTGTCATTCATATTCACCCAGCTCAATGTAACAGTGATAGGTTTAGGTTACTGTCATTCATATTCACCCAGTTCAATGTAACAGTGACATGTTTAGGTTACTGTCATTCATATTCACCCAGCTCAATGTAACAGTGATGGGTTTAGGTTACTGTCATTCATATTCACCCAGCTCAATGTAACAGTGACAGGTTTAGGTTACTGTCATTCATATTCACCCAGTTCAATGTAACAGTGATAGGTTTAGGTTACTGTCATTCATATTCACCCAGTTCAATGTAACAGCGACAGGTTTAGGTTACTGTCATTCATATTCACCCAGCTCAATGTAACAGTGACAGGTTTAGGTTACTGTCATTCATATTCACCCAGTTCAATGTAACAGTGATAGGTTTAGGTTACTGTCATTCATATTCACCCAGCTCAATGTAACAGTGACAGGTTTAGGTTACTGTCATTCATATTCACCCAGCTCAATGTAACAGTGACAGGTTTAGGTTACTGTCATTCATATTCACCCAGCTCAATGTAACAGTGACAGGTTTAGGTTACTGTCATTCATATTCACCCAGCTCAATGTAACAGTGACAGGTTTAGGTTACTGTCATTCATATTCACCCAGCTCAATGTAACAGTGACAGGTTTAGGTTACTGTCATTCATATTCACCCAGCTCAATGTAACAGTGACAGGTATAGGTTACTGTCATTCATATTCACCCAGCTCAATGTAACAGTGATAGGTTTAGGTTACTGTCATTCATATTCACCCAGCTCAATGTAACAGTGATAGGTTTAGGTTACTGTCATTCATATTCACCCAGTTCAATGTAACAGTGACAGGTTTAGGTTACTGTCATTCATATTCACCCAGCTCAATGTAACAGTGACAGGTTTAGGTTACTGTCATTCATATTCACCCAGTTCAATGTAACAGTGACAGGTATAGGTTACTGTCATTCATATTCACCCAGCTCAATGTAACAGTGACAGGTTTAGGTTACTGTCGTTCATATTCACCCAGCTCAATGTAACAGTGACAGGTTTAGGTTACTGTCGTTCATATTCACCCAGCTCAATGTAACAGTGACAGGTTTAGGTTACTGTCGTTCATATTCACCCAGCTCAATGTAACAGTGACAGGTTTAGGTTACTGTCATTCATATTCACCCAGCTCAATGTAACAGTGACAGGTTTAGGTTACTGTCGTTCATATTCACCCAGTTCAATGTAACAGTGACAGGTTTAGGTTACTGTCATTCATATTCACCCAGTTCAATGTAACAGTGACAGGTTTAGGTTACTGTCATTCATATTCACCCAGCTCAATGTAACAGTGATAGGTTTAGGTTACTGTCATTCATATTCCATTCACCCAGCTCAATGTAACAGTGATAGGTTTAGGTTACTGTCATTCATATTCACCCAGCTCAATGTAACAGTGATAGGTTTAGGTTACTGTCATTCATATTCACCCAGTTCAATGTAACAGTGACAGGTTTAGGTTACTGTCATTCATATTCACCCAGTTCAATGTAACAGTGACAGGTTTAGGTTACTGTCATTCATATTCACCCAGCTCAATGTAACAGTGACAGGTTTAGGTTACTGTCATTCATATTCACCCAGCTCAATGTAACAGTGACAGGTTTAGGTTACTGTCATTCATATTCACCCAGCTCAATGTAACAGTGACAGGTTTAGGTTACTGTCATTCATATCCACCCAGCTCAATGTAACAGTGACAGGTTTAGGTTACTGTCATTCATATTCACCCAGCTCAATGTAACAGTGACAGGTTTAGGTTACTGTCATTCATATTCCATTCACCCAGCTCAATGTAACAGTGACAGGTTTAGGTTACTGTCATTCATATTCCATTCACCCAGTTCAATGTAACAGCGACAGGTTTAGGTCACTGTCATTCATATTCACCCAGCTCAATGTAACAGTGACAGGTTTAGGTTACTGTCATTCATATTCACCCAGCTCAATGTAACAGTGACAGGTTTAGGTTACTGTCATTCATATTCCATTCACCCAGTTCAATGTAACAGTGACAGGTTTAGGTTACTGTCATTCATATTCACCCAGCTCAATGTAACAGTGACAGGTTTAGGTTACTGTCATTCATATTCCATTCACCCAGTTCAATGTAACAGCGACAGGTTTAGGTCACTGTCATTCATATTCACCCAGTTCAATGTAACAGTGACAGGTTTAGGTTACTGTCATTCATATTCCATTCACCCAGTTCAATGTAACAGCGACAGGTTTAGGTCACTGTCATTCATATTCACCCAGTTCAATGTAACAGCGACAGGTTTAGGTTACTGTCATTCATATTCACCCAGTTCAATGTAACAGTGACAGGTTTAGGTTACTGTCATTCATATTCCATTCACCCAGGTCAATGTAACAGTGATAGGTTTAGGTTACTGTCATTCATATTCACCCAGCTCAATGTAACAGTGACAGGTTTAGGCTACTGTCATTCATATTCACCCAGCTCAATGTAACAGTGACAGGTTTAGGTTACTGTCATTCATATTCACCCAGCTCAATGTAACAGTGACAGGTTTAGGTTACTGTCATTCATATTCCATTCACCCAGTTCAATGTAACAGCGACAGGTTTAGGTTACTGTCATTCATATTCACCCTGTTCAATGTAACAGTGACAGGTTTAGGTTACTGTCATTCATTATTCACCCTGTCATTCAATGTAACAGTGATAGGTTTAGGTTACTGTCATTCATATTCACCCAGTTCAATGTAACAGTGATAGGTTTAGGTTACGATAGGTTTAGGGTCATTCATTCATATTCACCCAGTTCAATGTAACAGTGACAGGTTTAGGTTACTGTCATTCATATTCACCCAGCTCAATGTAACAGTGATAGGTTTAGGTTACTGTCATTCATATTCACCCAGCTCAATGTAACAGTGATAGGGTTTAGGTTACTGTCATTCATATTCACCCAGCTCAATGTAACAGTGATAGGGTTTAGGTTACTGTCATTCATATTCACCCAGTTCAATGTAACAGTGATAGGTTTAGGTTACTGTCATTCATATTCCATTCACCCAGTTCAATGTAACAGTGACAGGTTTAGGTCACTGTCATTCATATTCACCCAGTTCAATGTAACAGTGATAGGGTTTAGGCTACTGTCATTCATATTCCATTCACCCAGGTCAATGTAACAGTGATAGGTTTAGGTCACTGTCATTCATATTCACCCTGTTCAATGTAACAGTGATAGGGTTTAGGCTACTGTCATTCATATTCACCCAGTTCAATGTAACAGTGATAGGGTTTAGGCTACTGTCATTCATATTCCATTCACCCAGGTCAATGTAACAGTGATAGGTTTAGGTTACTGTCATTCATATTCACCCAGTTCAATGTAACAGTGATAGGTTTAGGTTACTGTCATTCATATTCACCCAGTTCAATGTAACAGTGATAGGTTTAGGTTACTGTCATTCATATTCACCCAGCTCAATATAACAGCGATAGGTTTAGGTTACTGTCATTCATATTCACCCAGCTCAATGTAACAGTGATAGGTTTAGGTTACTGTCATTCATATTCACCCAGCTCAATGTAACAGTGACAGGTTTAGGTTACTGTCATTCATATTCACCCTGCTCAATGTAACAGTGATAGGTTTAGGTTACTGTCATTCATATTCACCCAGCTCAATGTAACAGTGATAGGGTTTAGGCTACTGTCATTCATATTCACCCAGTTCAATGTAACAGTGACAGGTTTAGGTTACTGTCATTCATATTCCATTCACCCAGCTCAATGTAACAGTGACAGGTTTAGGTTACTGTCATTCATATTCACCCAGTTCAATGTAACAGTGACAGGTTTAGGTTACTGTCATTCATATTCACCCAGTTCAAGGTAACAGCGATAGGTTTAGGTTACTGTCATTCATATTCACCCAGTTCAAGGTAACAGCGATAGGTTTAGGTTACTGTCATTCATATTCACCCAGCTCAATGTAACAGTGATAGGTTTAGGTTACTGTCATTCATATTCACCCAGCTCAATGTAACAGTGATAGGTTTAGGTTACTGTCATTCATATTCACCCAGTTCAATGTAACAGTGACAGGTTTAGGTTACTGTCATTCATATTCACCCAGTTCAATGTAACAGTGACAGGTTTAGGTTACTGTCATTCATATTCACCCAGTTCAATGTAACAGTGACAGGTTTAGGTTACTGTCATTCATATTCACCCAGTTCAATGTAACAGTGATAGGTTTAGGTTACTGTCATTCATATTCACCCAGCTCAATGTAACAGTGACAGGTTTAGGTTACTGTCATTCATATTCACCCAGCTCAATGTAACAGTGATAGGTTTAGGTTACTGTCATTCATATTCCATTCACCCAGCTCAATGTAACAGTGACAGGTTTAGGTTACTGTCATTCATATTCACCCAGCTCAATGTAACAGTGATAGGTTTAGGTTACTGTCATTCATATTCCATTCACCCAGCTCAATGTAACAGTGACAGGTTTAGGTTACTGTCATTCATATTCCATTCACCCAGCTCAATGTAACAGTGACAGGTTTAGGTTCCTGTCATTCATATTCACCCAGTTCAATGTAACAGTGATAGGTTTAGGTTACTGTCATTCATATTCACCCAGCTCATTGTAACAGTGACAGATTTAGGTTACTGTCATTCATATTCACCCAGCTCAATGTAACAGCGACAGGTTTAGGTTACTGTCATTCATATTCACCCAGTTCAATGTAACAGTGACAGGTTTAGGTTACTGTCATTCATATTCCATTCACCCAGTTCAATGTAACATCGATAGGTTTAGGTTACTGTCATTCATATTCACCCAGCTCAATGTAACAGTGACAGGTTTAGGTTACTGTCATTCATATTCACCCAGTTCAATGTAACAGTGATAGGTTTAGGTTACTGTCATTCATATTCACCCAGCTCAATGTAACAGTGACAGGTTTAGGTTACTGTCATTCATATTCACCCAGTTCAATGTAACAGTGATAGGTTTAGGTTACTGTCATTCATATTCACCCAGTTCAAGGTAACATGTCAAGAGAAACATTTGAGGAATCAAGTGACATTCAATACACTCTTGCCTGTATCTAGCTGATCTAGGGTGTAATCATTAGTCCAAACAGTTGCAAACGAGAGTTTCTATTGGACGATGCATGATCACTTTGCTCGTTAATTCCTTCTCTTCATCTACACGCTCTCCTTCTCTCAACTTTTCCCTTTGCTTGTGGGCTTCAGTGCACAACACTGCAGAACAGCTGCACAACAGCTGTCTGTGACCAGGCAAAAACATTTCCAAGCCAAACCTTCATATCATAACTGCTTATCGCTACACACAGCCTACATCATTATCACCATATTAGCAAATGTCAAGTCAACATAGCTATTATAACTAACGCGTTTGTAAACCTGCTACAATCATGCAGTGCAGTGTACAGTTAGCAAGCAGTTTAGCAGGTACACCAGTGAGCCCCGTTGGCAATACATTAATAAAACCAACAGCTTACCTTGACTTGAAAAGGTTCCAGTGTTGGATAGCCATAGCCAGCTAGCTAACATAGCATCCCTCTCTGTTGGATAGCCATAGCCAGCTAGCTAACATAGCATCCCTCTCTGTTGGATAGCCATAGCCAGCTAGCTAACATAGCATCCCTCTCTCTTGGATAGCCATATACAGCTAGCTAACATAGCATCCCTCTCTCTTGGATAGCCATAGACAGCTAGCTAACATGGCATCCCTCTCTGTTGGATAGCCATAGCCAGCTAGCTAACATAGTCCCTCTCTGTTGGATAGCCATAGCCAGCTAGCTAACATAGCATCCCTCTCTGTTGGATAGCCATAGCCAGCTAGTTAACATAGCATCCCTCTCTGTTGGATAGCCATAGCCAGCTAGCTAACATAGCATCCCTCTCTGTTGGATAGCCATAGCCAGCTAGCTAACATAGCATCCCTCTCTCTTGGATAGCCATATACAGCTAGCTAACATAGCATCCCTCTCTGTTGGATAGCCATAGCCAGCTAGCTAACATAGCATCCCTCTCTGTTGGATAGCCATAGCCAGCTAGCTAACATAGCATCCCTCTCTGTTTGAGCCGTGTGTTTGAGTAGGCTAAACTACTGTACACTGAGTAAAAATATAAATACAACATGCAACAATTTCAAAGGTATTACTGAGTTACAGTTCATATAAGGAATTCAGTTAATTTAAATCAATTCATTAGGCCCTAATCTATGGATTTCACATGATTGGGAATACAGAAATGTATATGTTGGTCATGGATACCTTAAAAGAAAAGGTAGGGGTGTGGATCAGAAAACCGGTCAGTACCTGGTGTGACCACCATTTGCCTCATGCAGCATGACACATCTCCTTCACATAGAGTTGATCAGGCTGTTGATTGTGGCCTGTGGAATGTTGTCCAGCTCCTCTTCAATGGCTGTGTGAAGTCGCTGGATATTGGTGGGAACTAGAACACGATGTCGTACACGTCGATCCAGAGCATCCCAAACATGCTCAATGGGTGACATGTCTGGTGAGTATACAGGCCATGGAAGAACTGGGATATTTCCAGGAATTGTGTACAGATCCTTGCGACATGGAGCCGTGAATTATCATGCTGAAACATGAGGTGATGGAGGTCGATGAATGGCACGACAATGGGCCTCAGGATCTCGTCACGGTATCTCTGTGCATTCAAATTGCTATCGATAAAATGCAATTGTGTTTGTTGTCCGTAGCTTATGCCTTCCCATACCATAACCGCACCGCCACCATGGGGCACTCTGTTCACAACGTTGACATCAGCAAACCACTCACCCACACAACGCCATACGTCTGCTATCTGCCCGGTTACATTTACATTTACATTTAAGTCATTTAGCAGACGCTCTTATCCAGAGCGACTTACAAATTGGTGCATTCACCTTATGACATCCAGTGGAGCAGCCACTTTACAATAGTGCATCTAAATCTTTTAAGGGGGGGGTGAGAAGGATTACTTTATCCTATCCTAGGTATTCCTTAAAGAGGTGGGGTTTCAGGTGTCTCCGGAAGGTGGTGATTGACTCCGCTGTCCTGGCGTCGTGAGGGAGTTTGTTCCACCATTGGGGGGCCAGAGCAGCGAACAGTTTTGACTGGGCTGAGCGGGAACTGTACTTCCTCAGTGGTAGGGAGGCGAGCAGGCCAGAAGTGGATGAACGCAGTGCCCTTGTTTGGGTGTAGGGCCTGATCAGAGCCTGGAGGTACTGAGGTGCCGTTCCCCTCACAGCTCCATAGGCAAGCACCATGGTCTTGTAGCGGATGCGAGCTTCAACTGGAAGCCAGTGGAGAGAGCGGAGGAGCGGGGTGACGTGAGAGAACTTGGGAAGGTTGAACACCAGACGGGCTGCGGCGTTCTGGATGAGTTGTAGGGGTTTAATGGCACAGGCAGGGAGCCCAGCCAACAGCGAGTTGCAGTAATCCAGACGGGAGATGACAAGTGCCTGGATTAGGACCTGCGCCGCTTCCTGTGTGAGGCAGGGTCGTACTCTGCGGATGTTGTAGAACATGAACCTACAGGAACGGGCCACCGCCTTGATGTTAGTTGAGAACGACAGGGTGTTGTCCAGGATCACGCCAAGGTTCTTAGCGCTCTGGGAGGAGGACACAGTGGAGTTGTCAACCGTGATGGCGAGATCAAGAGCAGCTCCGTCTTGCCGAGGTTCAGCTTGAGGTGGTGATCCGTCATCCACACTGATATGTCTGCCAGACATGCAGAGATGCGAAACGGAGAAGGTCTCCGGAAATGGTCTGGAGAAGAGAGGAGGGGATAGGGTCAAGCGGGCAGGTTGTTGGGCGGCCGGCCGTCACAAGACGCGAGATTTCATCTGGAGAGAGAGGGGAGAAAGAGGTCAGAGCACAGGGTAGGGCAGTGTGAGCAGAACCAGCGGTGTCATTTGACTTAGCAAACGAGGATCGGATGTCGTCGACCTTCTTTTCAAAATGGTTGACGAAGTCATCTGCAGAGAGGGAGGAGGGGGGAGGAGGGGGAGGGGGATTCAGGAGGGAGGAGAAGGTGGCAAAGAGCTTCCTAGGGTTAGAGGCAGATGCTTGGAATTTAGAGTGGTAGAAAGTGGCTTTAGCAGCAGCGACAGAAGAGGAAAATGTAGAGAGGAGGGAGTGAAAGGATGCCAGGTCCGCAGGGAGGCGAGTTTTCCTCCATTTCCGCTCGGCTGCCCGGAGCCCTGTTCTGTTGAAACTGGGATTAATCCATGAAGAGCACACTTCTGTTATTTTCATGAAATTCACTGTGGAGGATGGTCCTCCCCTTCCTCCTCTGAGGAGCCTTTTCTGATTGAGATGCAGCCCATGCAAAGAAATGGACTTCTCCGGCTTAAACTCACGGATTTTGATGGGGATTTTTGTATTATGTTAATTAGATTGACAACGCATTTTTAAAAAAACTTTGGTAAAGGGCCAAATCTACAGAACTTTGTGCACTCTGTCCGTAACATAATTTAGTTTTTAGGAGCACTGTATTGAGATCGAATGTTTCATTAGCTATGTTTTTCATCCAATTGGCAACAGATTTATATGTATTCTAAAATCTGCATTAAAAACAATACACGCATTTTCCCAACAGAGATGTGTTTCCATCAAATGGACTTATTGCGGATACGTGATGACATGGCGATGACATAGTGATGACATGGTGCACATAAAAAAATAACTTTTGGTTTCCATTGCATTTTCACTCGAAGTGAGAGGACCACACAACATATCATGTGACTCTACTTCATAAGGTGGTTTTTACATCAATATATATTATTATATTATATTATTATTTTATTAAGGTGTCGCCATTTCTCACACAATTATTTTTATAATATTATTTTTATTATTAAAAAATATATATATTTTTACCCCTTTTTCTCCCCAATTTCATGGTATCCAATTGGTAGTAGATACTGTCGTCTCATCGCTGCAACTCCCGTATGGACTCGGGAAAGGCGAAGGTCGAGAGCCACGCGTCCTCCGAAACATAACCCAGCCGCGCTGCAGCGCACAACCAACCCGGAAGCCAACCGCACCAATGTGTCGGAGGAAACACCGTGCACCTAGCGACCTGGTCAGCATGCACATCGCCCGGCCCGCCACAGCAGTTGCTAGTGCGATGAGACAAGGATATCCCTGCCGGCCAAACCCTCCCTAACCCGGACAATGCTTGGCCAATTGTGCGTCACCCCATGAGCCTCCCGGTCGCGGCCTGGCTGCGGCAGAGCCTGGACACATCATTATTTTTAACGACACAAAAGAGCATATTTTTTTATTTTTTTTCGATTTTTGGAAAGTTTACCGATAAATGAGCTTTTTCCATCAGGTCTGTCATGATTAATCGTCATGTACTTTACTTTAAAAAAGGTTTAAACTAAACCTGGTTAGTGATGATAAACTAGCAGGACTTCGGCCATGTTTAATCTAGCTCCATCTTCTCCCAGTGACCTCCGCTCGACTTCCTGTCATCACTATATTTGGAGGTTCTCAACGGATTCTTCAGATTTATACCCCTGGGTTTACCCTTTTGTCTGTGCTACTGTGGGCTTTATGTAGATTGATCTGCAGCTATCTCTGGTTAATCCCTGTGCACAGATCTCCTGTCTGTCTGTTGTCTGTGCTACTGTGGGCTTTATGTAGATTGATCTGCAGCTATCTCTGGTTAATCCCTGTGCACAAATCTCCTGTCTGTCTGTTGTCTGTGCTACTGTGGGCTTTATGTAGATTGATCTGCAGCTATCTCTGGTTAATCCCTGTGCACAGATCTCCTGTCTGTCTGTTGTCTGTGCTACTGTGGGCTTTATGTAGATTGATCTGCAGCTATCTCTGGTTAATCCCTGTGCACAGATCTCCTGTCTGTCTGTCTGTCTGTTGTCTGTGCTACTGTGGGCTTTATGTAGATTGATCTGCAACTATCTCTGGTTATTCCCTGTGCACAGATCTCCTGTCTGTCTGTCTGTTGTCTGTGCTACTGTGGGCTTTATGTAGATTGATCTGCAGCTATCTCTGGTTAATCCCTGTGCACAGATCTCCTGTCTGTCTGTTGTCTGTGCTACTGTGGGCTTTATGTAGATTGATCGGCAGCTATCTCTGGTTAATCCCTGTGCACATATCTCCTCTCTGTCTGTTGTCTGTGCTACTGTGGGCTTTATGTAGATTGATCTGCAGCTATCTCTGGTTAATCCCTGTGCACATATCTCCTGTCTGTCTGTTGTCTGTGCTACTGTGGGGTTTATGTAGATTGATCTGCAGCTATCTCTGGTTAATCCCTGTGCACAGATCTCCTGTCTGTCTGTCTCTCTGTTGTCTGTGCTACTGTGGGGTTTATGTAGATTGATCTGCAGCTATGTCTGTTGTCTGTCTCTGGTTAATCCCTGTGCACAGATCTCCTGTCTGTCTGTTGTCTGTGCTACTGTGGGCTTTATGTAGATTGATCTGCTATCTCTGGTTATTCCCACAGATCTCCTGTCTGTCTGTTGTCTGTGCTACTGTGGGCTTTATGTAGATTGATCTGCAGCTATCTCTGGTTAATCCCTGTGCACAGATCTCCTGTCTGTCTGTTGTCTGTGCTACTGTGGGCTTTATGTAGATTGATCTGCAGCTATCTCTGGGTTATTTATGTAGATTGATCTGCAGATCTCTGGTTAATCCCTGTGCACAGATATCCTGTCTGTCTGTCTGTTGTCTGTGCTATCTTTATGTAGATTGATCTGCAGCTATCTCTGGTTAATCCCTGTGCACATATCTCCTGTCTGTACTGATTGTCTGTGCTACTGCTACTGTGGGCTTTATGTAGATTGATCTGCAGCTATCTCTGGTTAATCCCTGTGCACATATCTCCTGTCTGTCTGTTGTCTGTGCTACTGTGGGGTTTATGTAGATTGATCTGCAGCTATATCTGGTTAATCCCTGTGCACAGATCTCCTGTCTGTCTGTCTCTCTGTTGTCTGTGCTACTGTGGGGTTTATGTAGATTGATCTGCAGCTATCTCTGGTTAATCCCTGTGCACATATCTCCTGTATGTCTGTTGTCTGTGCTACTGTGGGCTTTATGTAGATTGATCTGCAGCTATCTCTGGTTATTCCCTGTGTACAGATCTCCTGTCTGTCTGTTGTCTGTGCTACTGTGGGGTTTATGTAGATTGATCTGCAGCTATCTCTGGTTATTCCCTGTGCACATATCTCCTGTCTGTCTGTCTGTCTGTTGTCTGTGCTACTGTGGGGTTTATGTAGATTGATCTGCAGCTATCTCTGGTTAATCCCTGTGCACATATCTCCTGTCTGTCTGTTGTCTGTGCTACTGTGGGCTTTATGTAGATTGATCTGCAGCTATCTCTGGTTAATCCCTCTGCACAGATCTCCTGTCTGTCTGTCTGTTGTCTGTGCTACTGTGGGGTTTATGTAGATTGATCTGCAGCTATCTCTGGTTAATCCCTGTGCACATATCTCCTGTCTGTCTGTTGTCTGTGCTACTGTGGGGTTTTAGATTGATCTGCAGCTATCTGATCTGCATCTCCTGTCTGTCTGTTGTCTATCTCTGGCTTTATTAATCTGCAGCTATCTCTGTACAGATCTCCTGTCTGTCTGTTGTCTGTGCTACTGTGGGGTTTATGTAGATTGATCTGCAGCTATCTCTGGTTAATCCCTGTGCACATATCTCCTGTATGTCTGTTGTCTGTGCTACTGTGGGCTTTATGTAGATTCATCTGCAGCTATCTCTGGTTAATCCCTGTGCACAGATCTCCTGTCTGTCTGTCTGTTGTCTGTGCTACTGTGGGGTTTATGTAGATTGATCTGCAGCTATCTCTGGTTAATCCCTGTGCACATATCTCCTGTCTGTCTGTTGTCTGTGCTACTGTGGGGTTTATGTAGATTGATCTGCAGCTATCTCTGGTTAATCCCTGTGCATATATCTCCTGTCTGTCTGTTGTCTGTGCTACTGTGGGGTTTATGTAGATTGATCTGCAGCTATCTCTGGTTAATCCCTGTGCACAGATCTCCTGTCTGTCTGTTGTCTGTGTAAAAAGTGTTCCAGTGATAGTCTCTCCTCACGTGCCCCAGCCCTCGTAGCCCTCACAGCCCTCACAGCCCTCAATGCCCGAAGGCAGAAATGAGAAGGTAGCTTTTAGGATTTTCAGGATGAAGGTAAAGCAGAGGGGGATCTATTCTTCAGCTGTTATTTTCATCTCTTTCTCCCAGAGTGTGTGTGTGTGTGTGTGTGTGTGTGTGTGTGTGTGTGTGTGTGTGTGTGTGTGTGTGTGTGTGTGTGTGTGTGTGTGTGTGTGTGTGTGTGTGTGTGTGTGTGTGTGTGTGTGTGTGTGTGTGTGTGTGTGTGTGCCTTCATGGTCGAATTGCTGCAAAGAAACCACTATTAAAAAACACCAATAATAAGAAGAGACTTGCTTGGGCCAAGAAACACGAGCAATGGGCATTAGACTGGTGAAAATCTGTCCTTTGGTCTGATTATTCCAAATTTGAGATTTTTGTTTCCAAACGTCTTTGTGAAACGCAGAGTAGGTGACCCGATGATCTCCGCATGTGTGCTTCTCACCGTGAAGCATGGAGGAGGAGGTGTGATGGTGTGGGGGTGCTTTGTTGGTGATACTGTCAGTGATTTATTTAGAATTCAAGGCACACTTAACCAGCATGTCTACTATAGCATTCTGAAGTGACACGCCATCACATATGGTTTGTGTGTGGTTAGATCTGTAGCCACTAAGGTTGTGGTTAGATCTGTAGCCACTAAGGTTGAGGTTAGATCTGTAGCCACTAAGGTTGAGGTTAGATCTGTAGCCACTAAGGTTGAGGTTAGATCTGTAGCCACTAAGGTTGAGGTTAGATCTGTAGCCGCTAAGGTTGAGGTTAGATCTGTAGCCACTAAGGTTGAGGTTAGATCTGTAGCCACTAAGGTTGTGGTTAGAAGCGTAGCTCCTCTTGGTACTAGGGGGCAGGTTGAGGTTAGATCTGTAGCCACTAAGGTTGAGGTTAGATCTGTAGCCGCTAAGGTTGAGGTTAGATCTGTAGCCACTAAGGTTGAGGTTAGATCTGTAGCCACTAAGGTTGTGGTTAGATCTCTAGCCACTAAGGTTGAGGTTAGATCTGTAGCCACTAAGGTTGAGGTTAGATCTGTAGCCACTAAGGTTGAGGTTAGATCTGTAGCCGCTAAGGTTGAGGTTAGATCTGTAGCCACTAAGGTTGTGATTAGAAGTGTAGCCACTAAGGTTGTGGTTAGAAGCGTAGCTCCTCTTGGTACTAGGGGGCAGTGTTGGTTGTGGATAGATCTGTAGCCACTAAGGTTGTGGTTAGAAGCGTAGCTCCTCTTGGTACTAGGGCCACTAGCTCCTCTTGGTAAGGGGCAGTGTTGGTTGTGGATAGATCTGTAGCATCTAAGGTTGTGGTTAGAAGCGTAGCTCCTCTTGGTACTAGGGGCAGTGTTGGTTGTGGATAGATCTGTAGCCACTAAGTGTTGGTTTTAGATCTGTAGCCACTAAGGTTGTGGTTAGAAGCGTAGCTCCTCTTGGTACTAGGGGGCAGTGTTGGTTGTGGATAGATCTGTAGCCACTAAGTTTGTGGTTAGAAGCGTAGCTCCTCTTGGTACTAGGGGGCAGTGTTGGTTGTGGATAGATCTGTAGCATCTAAGGTTGTGGTTAGAAGCGTAGCTCCTCTTGGTACTAGGGGGCAGTGTTGGTTGTGGATAGATCTGTAGCCACTAAGTTTGTGGTTAGAAGCGTAGCTCCTCTTGGTACTAGGGGTCAGTGTTGGTTGTGGATAGATCTGTAGCCGCTAAGGTTGTGGTTAGAAGCGTAGCTCCTCTTGGTACTAGGGGGCAGTGTTGGTTGTGGATAGATCTGTAGCCACTAAGGTTGTGGTTAGAAGCGTAGCTCCTCTTGGTACTAGGGGGCAGTGTTGGTTGTGGATAGATCTGTAGCCACTAAGGTTGTGATTAGAAGTGGAGCCACTAAGTTTGTTGGTTAGAAGCGTAGCTCCTCTTTGTATTAGGGGGCAGTGTTGGTTGTGGATAGATCTGTAGCCACTAAGGTTGTGGTTAGAAGCGTAGCTCCTCTTGGTACTAGGGGGCAGTGTTGGTTGTGGATAGATCTGTAGCCACTAAGGTTGTGGTTAGAAGCGTAGCTCCTCTTGGTACTAGGGGGCAGTGTTGGTTGTGGATAGATCTGTAGCCGCTAAGGTTGTGGTTAGAAGCGTAGCTCCTCTTGGTACTAGGGGGCAGTGTTGGTTGTGGATAGATCTGTAGCCGCTAAGTTTGTGGTTAGAAGCGTAGCTCCTCTTGGTACTAGGGGGCAGTGTTGGTTGTGGATAGATCTGTAGCCACTAAGGTTGTGGTTAGAAGCGTAGCTCCTCTTGGTACTAGGGGGCAGTGTTGGTTGTGGATAGATCTGATAGATCACTAAGGTTGTGGTTAGAAGCGTAGCTCCTCTTGGTACTAGGGGGCAGTGTTGGTTGTGGATAGATCTGTAGCATCTAAGGTTGTGGTTAGAAGCGTAGCTCCTCTTGGTACTAGGGGGCAGTGTTGGTTGTGGATAGATCTGTAGACACTAAGTTTGTGGTTAGAAGCGTAGCTCCTCTTGGTACTAGGGGGCAGTGTTGGTTGTGGATAGATCTGTAGCCACTAAGTTTGTGGTTAGAAGCGTAGCTCCTCTCCTCTTGATCTGTACTAGGGCAGTGTTGGTTGTGGATAGATCTGTAGCATCTAAGGTTGTGGTTAGAAGCGTAGCTCCTCTTGGTACTAGGGGGCAGTGTTGGTTGTGGATAGATCTGTAGCCACTAAGTTTGTGGTTAGAAGCGTAGCTCCTCTTGGTACTAGGGGCAGTGTTGGGGGTCAGTGTTGGTTGT